>NW_024879181.1:238087-238570 GCF_018340385.1 Cyprinus carpio
AAAGACTTGATTTGAATAAATGAGGTAAATGATGGAAAGGGCAAAATAATAATTTGACTTACTGTGGAAAACCTGATAGCACAGCTTTGGAAACTAACAAACAAACATATAAATAAATACTTTAGAACACTTAATGTGTTTAGAAAACGTAACCAATTTTATTTCATGCTATAGCAATACATTTTGTTTAACAGCTAAATGGGGATAACAACAGACTTACAAGTGGAATATGTTTTGTGTTACATATAACTATTTTGTGGTATTTTACAATATTCCAACTAGGGCAGAAATTATTATTAATAATTATCACTACTGCATTAAATGCATAAAATAAGTGATGTGACATACAGCCAAGTATGGTGGCCCATACTCAGAATTCGTGCTCTGCATTTAATCCATCCAAAGTGCACACACACAGCATGAACACACACACACCGTGAACACACACCCGGAGCAGTGGGCAGCCATTTATGCTGCGGCGCC
>NW_024879181.1:238852-296356 GCF_018340385.1 Cyprinus carpio
TATCAAGAACTTCATAAAACATAATACTGTAAAATATTACAATTTAAATACTGCTTCTATTTTAATATAGTTGAAAATGTATTTTAGTTCCTGTGATGTTCGTCATATATACTTATGTCTTAGTGTCCACAGATCCTTCCTGTGACCATTTGAGTGGCAATCTTTTGTAACTTATATATCTTTAGCTGGTAACGTTTGTCACTTTAATTGTCCCATCAATAACATTATGATTATTTTTTGCTTATACTTAGCACAAACTTTTGATGGTCGTGTGTCTTGGTTGCCACAAGAGACTATAAATATCAATAAAACTACAATTTTAAATAAATAATAAAAATAATTTGTACATAAGTCAAATTGTTAAGATTTTAGGATTGATCATTAATCCCTACGGCCCCGCTGCTGTTTTATTTTTAATCTCAGGTATTAAAATAATTATACATCCGTATGAGCATTAATAGACTGTCTTTCAAAAACATTAAAAAAATATTAACCATTTGATCAGTAGTGTGTTGACAAAATAGTGGACTCATGAACATGCAGACTTTATACAAATCAATTTCTCATGGTGTGGGGAACAACGGTATCTTTGTCTAACTTAGCTCTAAAGTACAAGTCTAACAATGCTGAAATAGTCTGATTTGAGGAGGGTTTCATGAACTTACGACGGGACGTGCAGGTGCTGAGTTCTGTAGGTAGACTAGGTGACAAAGTAGCATCTTTAGTTGTTTTAACATCCATTACATGGTTCATGATCAAAAGTAGCAGGAGTGTCATATCTTCAGCTCTGTGGATGAAATTAGGATACAGACATTAATCAAATACAAAAAGAAAAATCAGTTACAACATATTAAATACACAATTTAGAATGCGTATAAATCAAAAATTTTTTAATTTCCTCATTGATAAAAAGTTTATAAAGAACACTCTACAAATAAATACATGAATAAAACATACTGTTTGTAGGCTATAGGCGTAAATATATAATCCAAACACAGATATTTACAATTGTTTTAATAATTCTGTTTAAATGCATACATAACCTAGATGTGTTCTTTCTTCTCTTACCTTACTGTTTCTCTAGTCATCAAGGATGAAGCTGTGACAACTCTGTGGAATGTTTACAATTCACACAGAGAAATGAAGAACCAAAATCAAATTCTGTGGCTTCAGTCACACATACTGAGCTCTAGTGATGATGGAGCACAATGACAAGCCTTGTCATCGCATTTGGTTTTCTGCATACAATTAACATACAAATACACAAACTGTGTACACATCTATATAAAATTGGAAAAATTGCAATGGACAGAACAAAATGGCTGATTTACTGTTTGAAAAGACTTTAACTGACATGATATGATATTATATGATATGACCAGATCATCAGAAGTTCTGTTTCTTAAGGGTTAAGTGCAACTTACTGCCACGTTTTGGTCATATTGTAATGCTATGCTCATTTTGGTAGTTCCCTATAGCCATGTGGGATTATTTTACATCATTACAAACATTTAAGTCTTTATCTCAGATAAACAAAACAATAAAAATAAAACACTACGGTAAGGCAAACCTTGAAAATAAAACTTTATACTTACAAAAAGCACAAATATCATGGTATTATCATGATATTTTATGTACTTGAATACCACCAGGTCTAAAATTATATTTCCTATAAACAAATTTAATTTTGTTTAATATTTTTATTTTTTATATATTTCCTAACAAAGATAAAAGATGGGACAAGTCCTCCAAAGACTGTGATTTGGAATAAAGGTAAATGAGGAAAGGGCAAAAATAATAATTTGACTTACTGTGGAAACCTGATTCGCACACTTTGGAACTAACAACAACATATAAATAAAATACTTAGAACCCTTAATGTGTTTATAAAGTAACCAATTTTTATTCATGCTATGCAATACATTTTGTTTTAACCGCTAAATGGGGGATAACAACAGACTTACAAGTGGTATGTTTTGTGTTCATATAACTTTTTGTGGTATTTTACAATAATTCAACTAGGGCAGAAATTATTATTAATAATTACACTACTGCATAAATTGCATAAAAATAAGTGATGTGAAATACAGCCAGTAATGGTGGCCCAATACCACAAATGCAGTCTCTGCATTTAATCCATCCAAAGTGCACACACACAGCATGAACACACACCACACACATTTATGCGTGCGGCGCGAGGAAAATAAAAGCATAATCTTCATTTTTTATAATCATCCATCATTACGGTCCCAAAACAATTTATAATCATCATTATGATGATTAAGAATTGATGAATTGATGAACATAAAGAATTAATGTTCAAAACATGTTACAATGGGTGATCTCTGGGTGTTATCATAACCAAAACAGGATGTTCTATTATTATACTCATGTGATTTTTTTGACATATCACGTAAACAAGACTCTAGCTCACTTTCACAACATCCAGAACTGGTTTGGCCCTCTATATCTTGATCTTTAATCAAATAATCTTTAAAGGGTTAGTTTACCCAAAAATGAAAATTCTGTCATTAATTACTCACCCTAATGTCATTTCAAACCCATTAGATCTTCGTTCATCTTTGGAACACAAATTAAGATATTTTTGAATATATTTTTATGTTTTGGAATCTGAGCGCTGTCTGTCCCTGCATAGACAGCAATGCAACTGAAATGTTCCAAAAGAAAATGTCCAGAAATGTAGCGAGGATGCATGGACAGCAATGCAACTGAAATGTTCCCAAGTCCAGAAACATAGCCTCTGAGAATACTTTTTGTGCACAAAAGAAAAAAAAAAAAAATGATTCAAGAATTTGTCTCCTCTGCATCACCCTGGTGCCATTTTGGAGAATATCCGCTGGACGTATGCTGTTCTGTGTCAGCTGCATCATGCCGGATCTGTTTCCTGTTGTTGTGATTTGATCGAATGGAAACAGTGTACACAGCTGTTATCATTCAAATGTGCAAAGGTTCAAAAAATGTAATGATTTTAAACAATATACAGAACACTCTGTATTGTAGTAATGGTCATTTTGACCACAAAGGTAATGACTAAGAAAAACCATAAGAAAATATACTCATTTATTAGATATGTTTAACTGAATTCAGTAGTTGGTATTCTCCAATTATTAATTATTGAGAAGACAATTATTTAACTAGGCTGTGTTTGTCTAGCAAGAGAGAAACAAATTATAAAAGCTGATGAGATAAAACCAAAATTGGAAATGAACACTACAGTGGAGAAGCATCTTTATTTCTGGGTCTCTTGAGCTAAAAATAAAAAACAAAGATGTATCCTGTGAAATTGTTTTTATAGGCTTTGTTCTGCTCCTCTGGGCAGATATAAAAGAGTTTGAAACATCTCATATGGGTGGTGGACAAAATAAATAAACCATTTTTTATTTGCTTTACAAACAGTGATTTCCATGGAGTTTTTATATTTTTATATTTGTTTATTATGATGCTTTATTATTTTTAACATACATCTCCAATTTTTTCTAATTTATTTGTGACAAACTTTCAGTTTTTTCTTGCTTCAAAATCAGAATTTAAGTTAGTTTGTTTTTGTTAATTAATTAATAAAATGCTTGGAAAACAAAAACAATTTTTCATCATTGTTATAATACAACAGGCCAGGGTCCATCATTCTTTGTCATAGATTAAGTGCAAAGCCTTAAACAAAAGTGATCTTAATGTTTTAAAGTATTTAGATAACTCAATAGATTCAATATACATTTTATTTCAAGTTTGCATCTCTCAAAAAAAAGAGAATAACAAAATAAGAATAATTTTTCTTTTCACATTCATGGAAATCAAAAAATTACATTTCTAAATTATAGTTAATATAATGTGACATGGATTACTGGAATTAGACCAAGATAAACAAGATAGCAAAATGTCATTTCTTCAGTGTTGTCACATGAAAAGATATAATAAAATATTTACAAAAATGTGAGGGGTGTACTCACTTCTGTGAGATACTGTAACAAATTATAATATGCTAACTTCTAGAATTTACACATTTTTGATAATATTAATTTAATATAAGCTTACAACAAATAATATAGAATATAAATCAGTTTGTGGGTGAATGTGCTTATTTGTTATGAAAATCAAAATGAAAATGTTTTTATGAGATTCATTCATAATGTTCTCCAAAACAGTCAAATAACAGAAACTCCAAGACTGACATTCATGAATCCTTTACAGTACATTCTCTTCCACATCGATGATTCAGTCTACCTTAAGATACTTCCTAAGCATCCTAATCACTTGTCCCAGTGTCTTATGCAAGCAGCCCAGATTCAATTCTTACTGTTTAGACAAACATTTAAACAACCAATAAAAAGGCAGCACTGCTTGGTGCCTCACACTTGTCTCGTCTGTGTCCCGAGGGAGATATGGTTGTGTTTCTAAAACTGGTTGTCAGAGAAAACTGAAGCTCCATATATTCAGAACAATCTCAAGCTTGCATAAAAAAAGAGTCATAAAAACGATCCTTTCCGGTTTTTAAAACCGTGACAATAAAACATTTAAACACCACAAATCTCACACTTTCGCATTTAAGACAAACGAATATCAGCATTTGTTCTAGAGAAAATTAAAAAGATTTAAAGCCAGCTATACTTACATGTTCCATCTTTCTCTAGTTGCCTTGACACAATCATTTAAACACTCTGCGTATCAGTCAGATATCCTGCTGGTGGCCTTCCAGAGAGAAAAGACAATAAATTATGGAGGGAGAGACGGCTGCTGGGCTGGTGTCAGACCCAGCAGTGCCAAGCCCAGCAGGGAGAAGAGAGGTCATCCCTTCAGACAACAAAGACTGCAATTGTGGATAATGATGGGAGATGGCAGCGGAGACAAAGGGCAGTCATCAACAACGTCACCAACTGAAATTCTTAAAACATGAGAAATGCAATAACATTACCTTAAGAATGAGGCTTTGTTTTATCCATAAGGGTTCTGAGATGCTGTGAAGTGTAGGTTTTCCTCTTGATCATCACACAATGTCTAATTCACACCGATCAGATCATCCTACATGAGTAAAGCTGCCATGGTCTGTCTCAGTTACTGCGGAGAGGCTGAGATTAAAAGAGGACACACAGCAATGAGACAGCAAAGTCAGATTGAACCGAAGTGAAGTGGAGATCAGATGGGGAAATCAGACTCTAGACCATTGGATATCAGAAAGCAAAATATCAGACTCGGGTGTAGATCAGAGTGAGATACCAGTTCAAGTGAAGATCTAATATCTCTTTCTGTTCTCCCTCTCCATACTGATGTGTATTGTTTCAACATGAGATTTCCTCCCTACTAGAATCTGCTTCTAAAGCTGTGTAAACTCTGAAGCTGAAAATGCCCTGACAAATCACACAAAGGCCAGTAGACCAGTTTTAGTGGCTTTCAGTTTTAAGAGAGCTCATTTCAAGTGGCATCTGCCTCTAAATCATTTAATCAGATCATTAAAAGCTGTTAATGCAATCTTTACTTCACAGGACAGTGCTGTGAGCTCTTGGGGTGGTTTGGCTGATAGCTGCTTTATTGATGCCAATGACACACGACAAAGTTCATTTAAAAAACAACAACCTCTAACTGCACTAATCAAAGCCTTCAGTCTGCAGCACAAGAGCGGAGCAGACAGATAACACTGCACGCCACGGTCACGTCCACGTGCTGCAGTAATCCCAGTTTCTGAGCTTAGACTCAAACAAGTTCCCTATCTGATCAGAATGAGCTATTAGGTCTAATTCCACATCGCCACTAATTTTCAAAGTGCCCATTGTTAATATTATTTCAAGACTTCAATTTCTGTCTCATTATTTCATAATTAGATGTACTTCATGTACTTCCTCTTTTCACAGGCACACCGTACTGAGCACATTTGGGTGAGAAACTAACCGCTAGACATCTAGACAGACACATACTCACTTAGAACATCTTTTTGTATCTTATAATTAGTAACTATAACTTAGTAACTATTAGTAACTATCTTTCCTTTTCATAATGGTTAACTTCTGAATACACTTTGCGCCCTTTCCTTTCCATTATAAATATGACTTCTCTTCCTGAATAAAGCTGAGAGGTCTGCTGCAGTGGAACACCACTGGACAGAATAAATTACAAATAAAATAAACTTCCAAAGAATTAATCTAACAAGCTGCTAGGGCACGTTTTCGCCATTTTAACACTATGGGGTAATAGGAACCTGCCACTGAATAACTAATAATTTAGTTCATTATTTAACAATTATTTAGCATGCGCTTTTCTGCAGAAATTTTAACTGTGAAACAAAACAGTTCATTTGACTCAACGTTAGAAATGAAACAGAAATTCAAAATAGTAAAATTGGAAGAAATTACAACATTAAAAAAAACGTGACAGCTTGCGCCAATAATAATGTGACGTGTAAAAACAATATGACATTGAAATTTAAGATTGAAGGAAAGAATTCACAAACCATTACTCTACGATTAAAGTTATTTAATCTATTTTGAACTAGACTGTCTCAGTCTGAAGATGATCATGCTGTCTATTATTTGAAAGATAATAATAAAAGCATTAGCATATAACGTAATATCAAGACAAGACACGGAATAATACGTTCTAGTTGCGCCATCTTGTGGTTATAGTGCAATGATGGGTCACAACTTTGCTTCAGCACCTAAATTATTCGAAAAATCAATGTAAACAAGTTACAAGTAATGTAAAAGTAAACAGTAGACTACTTATCACAAATGCCTTGCAGGGCTGCCAACTCTCACACATTTAGCGTGAGACGCATCCTCATTTAAAACTGTAATAATAGGATATTGGCGAAACAGATTTGGTAAAGGCTCCAGTGCGTGTTTGTGTTTGCGCTCTGGAAAGCGTCAAAAGTTTGTTTTTCTGTGTTCCTGTTTTTGTAGCATTGAGCGATGTAGCCAAACACAGACTAACTTGTTGATTTCATGTGATTTGCCATTGTGTTCAAGTTAGTCAGAGCTGTAACAAAGTGTAGACATGATGTAAATAAGAGATTTTCTGCTTATAACTGAACATTGTGAGATTGTGATAAAGTGAGTAACAGGTTTTAAGTGATTATATGCAAGCGCTATTTGCTCGCTTTCTTGGCTACATAATAATCCATTCAAAGTCCACATACCTGTACATGCAGCAAAGTTTCAGGAGTGACATACACTACCGTTCAAAAGTTTGGGATCAGTAAGACTTGTAATCTTTTTTAAAGAAGTCTCTTATGCTCATCAAGGCTGCATTTATTTGTTCAAAAATACAAAAAAAAAAAATGCAAAATGTTATTACAATATAAAACAATGGTTTCTATTTTAATATCCTTTAAAATATAATTTATTGCTGTGATGCAAATCTGAATTTCCATCAGCCATTACTCCTGTGTAAAGTGTCACATGATCCTTAAGAAATCATTCTAATATGCTGATTTATTATTAGAATTATCAAAGTTGGCAACAGTTTTGCTGCCATGATCCTTAAGAAATCATTCTAATATGCTGATTTATTATATATATATATATATATTTATGTTTTTTTTTATATATATATTTTTTATTATTATATTTTTTTTTTTTTGCAATACTTTTTTCAGGATTCTTTGATGAATGAAAGGTTAAAAAGAACAGCATTTATTCAAAATATAAATCTTTTCAAACTAAATAAATCTTCACTACTTCACTATCACTTGTTAGCAATTTAACACATCCTTGCTGGATAAAAGTTTTAATTTCTTTCAAAAAAAAAGAATAAAAATGTACTGAACCCAAACTTTTGAACTGTAGTGTATAATGTTAGAAAAGATTTATATTTTGAATAAATGCTCTTTATTCATCAGATGCTCTTTATTCACTTTTTATTCATCAAAGAATCCTGAAAAAATTAACACAGGTTCCAAAAAAATATTAGGCAGTACAACAGTTTCCAGCACTGAAAATAAATCAGCATATTAGAATGATTTCTGAAGGACCATGTGATACTGAAGACTGGAGTAATGATGCTGAAAATTCAGCTTTCAGGAAACACAACTAAATATCGTATGTATTTTTTCTTATATAGAAAATGCATCATAATTTAAGAATTTTTAGACATTTGTATTTGAACTAAGGCAAAAAATATCCGCAATAAAAGCAATTTTTAAAGCGTGGATGAATGAATGAGTTATTTAAACATTACTTACGCTTTAAAAAAGGGTGAGGAGACGGAAGTAAATTCTGGGTTTACCGAAGAAATCCTGCTCCCGACCAGGTAACTTACCGAAAGGTTTAGTTTTGTCTTTTATTGGAACCAAAAACACTGAGTTTCCCTTTTCTGGGGAAGCAAAAAACCCAATTCAGTCCGGCAAGTCAAAACTTATACATCTTTATATGTATACATCTGTAATTTTCGAGCAAATTTAGTACTACTCCACAAATGCAGTAAATATTACAGCAAAAGTTAACGCCTCTGAGGACCACTAGAAGCCCAAAGCCCGCCCACCGAGCCATAAATGAGCGATTCTGCGGCTGTTTTGTAAATAGGCCACAAACAGAAAAAGTTAAGAGATGTTTAGGAGTGCAGGGCTCTCAGGCAGCTGAGGCACAACAATGAGACTTCTTGTGTTCAGCTGACTTTATTCAGAGGTGCGGGGAGATAGAGAGACAGGAAGAGCTCAAGGAGCAGGGAGAGGAGGGGGTTTATGAGGACTGTACTTCATTGGGAGCCCACTGTATCACTTCCTGCAACCATATCTCTATCCTGCACTTAAACCCTGGAGTCCCACTTTTTTTCCTCATGTTCTTTATCCGCCCTCTTTGTACCCGTGGAATGTCGGATCCTTGTGATTTCCCACAAACTTGTGGCGAGCTGTTTGTGTGGGGTCTGGGCTGCCTCACTGTGACTGAGAGGGATAATGAGATGTGATTGGACCGTGGAACCGCATTAACTGCTAATTGTGTCCATGTCTCAGTGGATGACTTGTACTTCTGACTGGTAGGTCTACTTCCTCTCTTATTAAGAACCAGGGCCACATTCACCAGCTCAATTACTGTACGGTCATGAGGGGATTGAGCCAGATTCGCTAGGCCTGCCTTGCACATAAGCAGCTGCTTTGTCCACACAGAAATGAACCATCATAAGTGATTAATTTGGAACGCTCTTCATAGATAGCGACTGTTGGAAAATCCAATGTTTGGTACATGTTGCCCACAAAAAAAATAAAAATAAAAAAAATATTCAATGCATACATATTTAATTTAATTTTTTAAAGGAATATTTAAAGAGTATTTAATGAAATATATTTAAAAATTTATTATAATTATTAATTTGAGTTATTTATGAAATAATTTGCTTCATGACACCACACAATGATGCTGAATAATACACGTTGTAGAATATTAAAATTACATATTAAAAAAAAACAATTATATTAAAATTAAAATAATTTTCATTGATGGACAGCGATATTAAAATTTAGTGGTGTAAAAATAGTTTAATAATATAATTGATGTAAAAATGTTTTTAAAAAATGCTTTAATACACTTATTTATTATACATAGTTATTTTGATCTCTTCTTTCTTTTTAGATACTATATTTTTATTTTAAATATTTTAATTGTATATATGTATTATTTGTTTGTCATTTTCTTCTTAGTATTTTACTGTCCATGTAGTTTGTATTATTCTGTTTAAACTAAAGTTTATAACCAAATGAAACTAAATTAAATGAGAAATGTTGAAGTTTTTTTTTTTCATTGTAGGCCTGGAATGATTATTTTATTATTACTTAGAATCTACTGCATTTTGTATGGTTTAATTGTTTTAATGCTTTAAGATTAAACCACACTAAAGTTCTATATTTACCTAAACCGTATATATTCAATATTAACTAATGTTAAATAAAAAATTAATTAATTAATAATAAATTAATTAATTAAAAAAAAACACTAATAGGGTCTGATAGCCGATATGATACAGATCTACTGTGATTTCATAAAATGCTTTAAACTACTAGAGCGACCAGTTTTATTTTCTAAATATCCTTTTGGTGATACTCCACTCCTTCCAATAACTCTCACATTTGTTGTTTAATTTCGTTGCATTTCTGTTATCATTGATTAAGGTTATTGATTTACACAGCTGGAAAATGAAACTGACAAATAATTTATGTGCTCTGTCCTTTGACCTTGCTTAGGGTCTCATTACCCAATTGCCTGCCATTAAGGATATACTGTAGCCTGAATATATTTTTAAAATCTATTTATTGTATTTTCTGCAGTGACGCAGCTCCCTGTGGCCCAGTATACTGGATGTGCAGAGCTGCAGAGAGTGAAAACCACATAAAGTTTAAATGAAATTTGTCTTTGCATTATTTCCCAAACCAGTTACCTGAGATATCAGAGCCAGAATCGTGCCAAAAACCCAGTCTGTCTTAACTTTTCACTCCTCCCCTCCTCCGTCATGTTCTGTTTTCCTGTCTTCCTCTTAATCTTTTTAACTTGATCTTGTTCACTCGCTCCCCCTTCCCTCTCACTTAATGACCAAAAAATGGCATGCACCCAAGGCCCAGGAATAATAGCGCTCTCTAGTCGTCAGATTCTTGGCTGACATTGTTCTGGACACACACTCTCTCTCTCACACACACACACACTGAACCCAAGTCTTTTCACGACGCACTGTGAATCACAGGTTCCTGGAGGACGTGCTGTTGGCAGCGGCTCTTAAGGTCTCGTTGAGCTAGCACTGGCACAGGGGCTGATGGGAGAGAAAGATGGCTCTCCTTGCTTCTGTTCTCTGCAGATCCTTACTCTGTATGCATGACATAGGATGTTGTGATGGTGGGATGGATGCTGAAACACTTCAGTCTTTAAGCTTCATTTATCTGGCTCATTTTTTGGTAGCCTGGGACGCATATCTAGCAGAATGATTCCGGGTGCCCACCTTGACGAAGGGAACATATAAAGCATGAGAAAGCCAAAGTTTGAGCTGTCTTTATGAGCCAGTAAAGCAGAACACAAGGGTAATGTCTTTCTCTAGTTAAGGGTACACACCCTCCCAACTCTCAGCTGCTAAAAGCCTCAAGGGCTCCTGGTGGATGAAAGCGAAGGAGTCTTATCTGTGGGGAGGTAAAGGTGTGTGCCCTGCCCTGCGCAGCCCTTTAGCACTTCCCTCTATCACAGCCCTATGGGAGAGACAAAGAGGACTGTGTTCAGGGAGAGTGAGAAAGCTGGGGATTGTTGGATTTGGTATACAAGTTGACAAATGATGTGGAAATAACACTTTTTATGTAATAAATGTAAATGATTGTAGATTTTAGATGCCGTAAGTGATCGCCAAGATTTTTAACAATTGTAATTACTTTTTTTTTCTTTTGGTTCAATTCATTTTTATTAAAAAAAAATTGTTACAATTAAAAAAAAAATCCTGGTTTCTAAAAACTGAATGAAGAAAAATTAATAAATTATAATTATATATTTTCCAAAGTAAATGCTGTGACTGTACCACCAAAAGTTACTAGAGGTTCTAAGGTTTTATGAATGTTTTTTAACATGTTGATATGCAGTTTATAGTGTAGGTTGCTAGTTGTTAGGTGGTTGTTTACTGGCCCAAGTTCAAAGAGTCCATGCCCAAGTCTCTTTAATTATGGTTATTGGATTGGAGTCCTTTTTTAGGTGTTACTTCTACTACTAGTAATAATGACAATAATTAATCCATTTATTTACTTATTATATATTAATACTACTAAATAAGTAAAAAAGTTTATTCACAAAATAAAATAAGAAATATTACTATTGTTGATGCCAAATGCACATTATAAGCAACCCAAACTCCGAGCACTTGCAGCAGTGAGTTTGTGTTGAGCACCATATGTGAAATGAGCTACTCTGAGACACTGACAACACTGGATCATGAGCTGCTTGCGTATAAAGGAACACAGTGACACACTCCACTCTAAAAAAATGCAGCTAAGGGTGCTTTCAAACTAGCACTTTTAGTGCGCAGGTTCGACTGGCGTCATAGTTCGGTAAGTTTGGATGATCTTGACGCTGTCTTTCGAACTCCTGGTCTTGCTGCCTATGAACTGGGCAGAGTGCGGCAAAGGGGTGGTCTGGGACACAGTTCAACAAACCGAGTACAATTTGCCCTTGATATGAGCATGAATTGTACCAAATCGAAAGAAGTGAACTGCTATTAAAGGGGTCATATAATGGGCTAAAAAGAACATTATTTTGTGTATTTGGTGTAATGCATTGTGTTTATGTGGTTTAAGTAAAAAAAAAAAAAAAACACATTATTTTCCACATACTGTACATTATTGTTTCTCCTCTATGCCCCGCCTTCTGAAGCTAAACGCGTCGATTTTTACAAAGCTTTATCAGACCAAGATCTTCTGTGCTCTAAGTCAACGCATCTTTTGACAATTCAATAATCTCTATTTGCTTTTCTCAAAATATTGTTTGTTTTGATGCCTTTTGCAAGACATTGCATTTTTTTCATACTTTTCATCTTCAGAAGATCTTTCTTCCTCACCATTATTTCATGAGAACTGTGACTTGCTTAATAATTTGGAACAACCTCTTCAAGTAGGGTTTCCTTTTACCTAAGAAGACCTGGCAAACTATTGAACAAATCTGTCTGAGATTGATACCAGTTATCCAAAAAGATGTGAAAAACCACACAAACAAAAATCTGACTCTTTATTGTACCAAAATCCTATTGATATATCAAGCAGTGTATATATTTATCTAATAAAATCACAGTCCTTATGATTTGATAGTCGCACTAAATCATATTGCAGTTTTGATCCCTACACTCTCAGAAATAAAGGTGCAACAGCTGGATGGTACCTTTTTAAAAGGTACATATTAGTTCTTAAAGTGTACATTAGTATTAGAACCTAATAGGTACAAAAGTGTAACGTTTGAAATGGTACTGCCCCAGTGACAGCGGTTGTACCTTTATTTCTAAGAGTGTAGTCTATGGAATTTTCACCCACTGTATCATTAAACAGAGAGTTGTTAATCTGATGACTTAGTAACAAAACTAGCTGCATTATTTGAGGCTTCATTCATATCTGTAGCACGAATGTAGCAGAATGAATTTGGTGTAAAAGTGTAATACTTATGGTAAGGCATTTGTTCTGAAACCATAATTACATAGAAATAGTTATGCATGTTGGGTTATAGTGACTTTCCACTTCTACACAGTAGCTGGTTTGGTGCAGTGGCATATTAACCTGGCCCAGGTCAGGGCCAGCTATTCAGCTTTGTTTAACTCTTATTCAGCTGCCTTCACATCTCAGAAGGGGCACAAAGGCCTTTGTGGCGGGCCCTGGTTACACAGGATAAGAAAAGAAGGGGAGAAGCGACCCCTAACTATACGAGTCCAGTGGGATGAACACATTAGCCTTCTGCTAGGCCTAGCCTTCTCATTTAAAGTATCTATGAAGTATCTATTTTGTTTCAGATGGTTCTATTTAGAAAAAAATAAATAAAATGGAAACAAATTAGCCAATTGTTGACAAAGTAAGATAGCTATAAAATATATTGCCAACTCACCTTAGTATTTGATGAGAATGTGACATTTGTAGACTTTGGTATCTTTACAAATTTGAGAACAATTTGTGATATTGTTCATACTATTTGAACCTCTTCAGATTAAACTGTGAAGCAAGAGATTTCTCTCTCCATCTGTTACATGTGTGTGTGTGTGTGTGTGTGTGTTTCCAAGGCAACATTTTTTTTCATTTTTCATTTAGTTTAACTTGATATACAAAAATAGCTAAAACAAAAATGAATAAAAACTATATAGACATATTTAAAAAACACCACCAACTTTCTCTCTTTTTAAAAAAAACAGCAAATTTACTCAAACTATAGTAAAATGAATATATATATATATATATATATATATATATATATATATATATATATATATATATATATATATATATATATATAAAAACACTAAAAATAGTATCTCAGTGGTAACACTGTAAAGGACAGCCTGTTTACTTTTTGCCACAGGCTGGGCTTAATAATGGGGAAGTTTAATTACATAATTTGTGCCAATTACCTGATGACTAATGAGGATAAGCGAGTAGGTTTAACCACATTTAATTCAAATCAGAGCATCATGTCAGGCATTCATGTCCCCCCTAATGGACCCTCTGGCCTTTTACAGGAATCGCCCACTGCATGCAACGCCGAGAGCCAGCTGGGGCTGGAGCTGTGCCTCCATATATGTCTGTGCCTCTGAGGAAAGTCCCCCAGCAGTGAGGGAAGAGTGGCTGCTTCTGCTTCTAAAGCCTTATAAATTGGCCTGCCCAGCTGGTGCGTCACCCCTCAATCTGTGATCACAGCCTTAAGTGTTCTCACACAGTCTGGACCAGTATTAGATGTCACATATAACAGGTGTGACGGTCTTTCGGTCTGTGACAATATCTTCTTTCTCCTTCATTCTCATGGCAGTGACAGACTGATGATATGATCTCTTTTATAGCACAGCAATTAATTTTTTATGCCACTTTTATGTTTTTTGGGCCTTAATTTAGTTTTTCATAACCTTAAAGGATAAGTTTGCTGATTTTCAACCAGCTTTGTATTGTTACAGTTTCTGTAATACATGTAAATGAACAATGTGTACCTGCATACAGATATCTCAGTTTATTTGTCTGTGAAAGTCAGCAGCATGACATGTCATTTTCTGTCTTTTGGCACACTTTCAAAGCTTTTGTTAAAACAGATCAAACTTCTGTATTTTTGTATTTTTTATTTTTTTCATTTTCTTTTGTGCTTCTACTGCATACTCATACCCACTATGTGCTAATGTATTAATCTGTTTGATGAATACATGTTATAAAATGTTATCAAAAACTTCTTCTAAAAGTTGCATTATGTTTCCATACTTCAAATAGGAAAGTCAATTTTCAGGAATTTTCATAATCAGTTAACCAAATGTCATGCAGTTAGATTACTTTTTACTTATAATTTAAATACATAAGAAATTCGTTTTCAGTCCAGTGTATTTAATTAGTGAATTTAATTTGCAGTTTATTTTAACTATTACTGTTAATAATAACATGCATAGAAAATACTCATTCTACATTAAACCTTCACTGTTAAGATTGTGAAATATGTATTAATATACATTTTGACAGAATAAATAATAACAATAACAATGGACATCCCTGATCACAGAAGATAAAAAAAAAACAGATTTCTGATGAAATCATTTATTTAATTCCTTTTGTCTGTGACTTTCACTTAGTCATGGCTCACGGCAGTCACGGTTACCTCCCGCAGGGGCCAGCAAAAGCAGATGTCTACCATCGCGCTCAGCTCAAATCTGTTGAGCGCTCATCAGCGACATGCAAAAAAAGCAGCTTTTATGGGCTGGAGATCACTGGAGAAATTTGGTTCCTGCCACCATCGAGTAGAGAGACTCACTACATCACTAGTTAGGAGCTACTACTAATTCATATATTCAGCTCACCTTAATTAAAAAAGATTATTTTCAATGAAGCACTTATATCCTTCTAAACCTGGTAATTGAATAGAAAAATGAAAGGTCACCTTATATAGAGAAGAAGAACTCTTGAAGGAATAATGCAGGTTATTTAATGCTGTCTACGGAACTACTTTTTCTAGGTGGAGGGATCATGTGGTCATGCATTATCACTGTTAACATTACCCTTTTTTATTGGCACAAGTGATGACATGAGTTTGATTTTTAAATTCCCCTACAGGACCAAAGGGTTTATAAGCTGATTCTTTTGCACCAATTTATGATAACACCCAATACTAACACACAACACATAATGTTGAAATGTTTTTGTTACACTTTCAAAACAGTGCGAGAAGTTGCCTATTTAAAGGGAATAGTTTACCCGTGGGTTTAAGCTTGCTGAAAATGTTTCTTAAAATTTACTCACCCTCCATCCAAGATGTAGATGAGATTGTTTCTTCATTAGAACAGATTTGGAGAAATTTTCACCACAAAGCAATATTATGGATCTTTGCTGGAAGTTAAATACAACTTGATAGACTTTTTTATTACAAACACACAGTATTTCACTTCACAAGACTTGAATTGGAGTAATGTGGACTACTTATGGATTATCGCGATGTTTTTTATCAGTTGCTTGGACTCTCATTCTGATGGTGGCACCCATTCATTGCAGAGGATCCATTGGTGGGCAAGCGATGTAATGATAAATTTCTCCAAATATAAACCATAGATGAAGAAACAATCTCATTTACATTTTGGATGGCCTGAGGCTAGCTTAATTTATAAATGCCTGTTGTCTATGATAATAGACAACATAGCTCAGATGTTTGCCATAGTAATTAATATCAAAAACCACCACGCTTCACAGTGATTGATATAAAGGGGCTTCCATTTGTTCAGCTTTCTTAACATGCCATTATTTTGTTATTAAGGTTCCTTTTCTACCATAAAGCTCTTCATCTTATACTTCCTTTTTTAGGGCCATGAAGAGACCTTCGCCAGGGCGCCCCGTGACAAGTTTGGGGTACCGATCAACACCATCAGACGACGGAAACGTTATGCCCCTCACCAGCCACAAGTGGACAAGAGCCACATAACTTTCAGGTGGGCCTGGATCTGACTCTTTCAGTCCATATTATCAACATTTCCAGTGATTTTGATTGTAACCGTAAATACTGTCTTCTTTGTATTCGCCACGGCTAAGCAGTATTCGTAGAACTACACACCAAAGTTGGCAGTACAACTCATATGAGGCCATCCGGACGGGCCTTCAAAGTGCGGGAGAAAGTGGACGCCAGCTGACATTTGATGAGATCCCTTTTCATGAGGTGAAATAACACAGTCATCTGAAGGAAATCTGATATGGCGATCCTCTCTGCATCCGGTTTCTCATGGTGATAGTTCCCCGCCGCTTGACGGAGAGGGAGGTTTCCTGGCACATGCTTACTTCCCCTGGTCCAGGGATGCGTGGAGATACTCACTTGGACTCAGAAGAACTTTGGACCATTGGTCTGCAGAAAATGTACATGGTGAGTTAAAAGGACTTGGTTTAGCTTTTGGAAGGTAATATTCAATATACATATAATGTGAAACTACATTCATACACTGCCACTCAGGGAATTGGGGTTGGCAGTTTCTTTAATATCTTGAAAAAAAGCACATCTTACGCTACTAAGGCTGGATTGATTTGATCAAAAATGCAATAAAAACAGCATTATTGTGGAAATATTAATACAATTTAAAAATATCTTTTCTTTTTTTTTTTTTTTATCTTTCTTTTTTTTCTTCTTTTTTTTTTTACTTTTTAAATGTAATTTATTCAAGTGATGGCAAAACTTAATTTTTAGCAGGTATTACTCCAGTCTTCAGTGTCACATGATCTTTCAGAAATCATTCTGTTAAGCAGATTTAGCATTCAAACATTTCTTCTTCTTATCAATGTTAAGAGTTGTACTGCTTAATTTTTTTTTAAATGACTTGCAGCATCTCTATCTCACTGTTTCATAAACCCATCATAAAACAACCATATTTACTTACTGTAGAGTCTAATGATCAAACCTGTAGTCGACCCAAGTTATTCTTGCAAAATCTACAGCAAACAAAAAGAAAAAGGTCACATTTGCAAGCCTACATTTTTGTGTTCACTCTAAATACTTAATAGCTGTTTTGTATTTGCTATTGTGAGGTTTTTCATGGTCCTGTGGAGGCGGGTGACATCATTTGAGACAGATGAGTGACTATGTGAGCCAGTGAGCAGCAATGTTGATGTATTTTAGAAGGTCAGACATTCCTAGAAGACTCTGTTGCAGTAGAGTACTTTGAAGTATGTTGAGAAAACAACAATGTACATGTGGGTTCCAAAGTCTTAAAAGCCAGACATCAATGAGTTAGGATTCTGAAAAACATGGAAAGGAAACTTTGTGATATAGATATAGATATAGATATAGATATGGATATAGATATAGATATAGATATAAATATAGATATAGATATAGAGATTTGAAGCTATGTACTGTACAAAAGGTCAGAAGTTTAAAACATAGATATAGATATGGATATAGAATTAATCTTATACTTAGCGGTTCTGTTTTTAGTAACCATGTTGATTTCAGTATAGGATCCTGATTTGGAATCATACCCATTCTTAGATCTGTTAAACGTCGAGCCTTAGAATACCCAAGACATGTCACTCCGATAGTTTTTTGTATGGGGGAAAAATCGAACACTCAATATGGTCACTCTAGTGAACACAGCCTCTTGGAGTAAAAGACCCAATCTGTAAAGTCCTCACGCCACTGCAGCTGCAGTTAGAAGTCCATAGGTCTCTATCACAAACAGTTAGCATTCGGTTCACGCTTATTGGATTCAAAAAATAAACAAATATCATATGAGACAGTTGCTTGTAATATGTTTCATCGGTGATTTCAAATATGAAATAGTGAATTCAGTACTCTTGGTGAACAGTTTTGGAGAATTTGGAGGTTTTTCTCCAATTCAAAGAGACAGAGGCTGCACCTTGCATGCCCAAGAGGCATTTTTAAAGATGGCCGCAGAGTGAAATGACTTGTCTTAAAGTGACTTTCATCTTACCTCAAGTTCCGAACACCTGACAGCCAACTCAGAATCCACTTAAGAGCTAAATCCAAAAATACTCACTGATCTTAATACCGTCGTATCAGCTACCTCTCTTCCTTCTCTGATAATGTCTCCACTGCTAAAAGGACATACTACCCTAACAAAAATTAAATAATTCGTCATAACTCTCACGCATGCTTTTTTACAACCATTTTTCTTTGCTCCGTTTGTCCTCCTCCTCCCCCTTCTGCATCAACGCGTAATAGTTCCGACGACTATACTTACGGTTGTTTCATTAATAAAATTAAAAACATCGTGCATTCAATTTTCCACACCACAATCCGTCAAGCACATCTCACCAACAAACATACACTAATTCACATCCTTCTCTTAACAAACTTTTTTTGAGGCACGAAGGCTCCCTTTCCAAACTCACTCCTTTCTAATCATCCTACTACTTGTCCGCTGTGATCCTATTACTAATCTCAGCCCCGCTCAGTAGAGTGCCATTCTTTTCCTCTGCAGTTCGGATCTCTTGCATCTCTCTGTCACATCTAATTAACACTTCCCTCTCACACTGGTGTTTCTTCCCTCAACATTTAGACAAGGCCTGGAGAACGCCACTACTTAATAAACCCACCCCTCGAACCGATGCAACTCTTTAGATGAAACTATATGACCAGTTTTCCTGTCTCTATTCTCTTTCATTGCAAAACATTTTGAACGGAGCTGTGTTTCATCCAAGTCTCTGCCTTTTCACACAGTACCAACAACCTCCTTGACAGCAAACCAATCTGGGTTTCAGAAGTGGACTATTCAACTGAGACTGCCTTGCTCTCAGCTTGTTGAAGCCCTAAGACTGGCAAGAGCGAAATCCAAATCTAAAGTACTTATCTTGCTTGATCTATCTGCTGCTTTTTTTGACACTGCTAACCACCAGATCCTTCCTGTCAACTGGCAAGCCGGGCATTCCTCAGGAACTTTAGTGGTTTGAGTCTTACCCATCAGATAGGTCCCTCAAAAGTATCTTGAGAGGTGAGAGGTGTCCAAAGTCACAACATCTAACTCACTGGGGTGCCTCAGGCTTCAAAGCCCTTGGACCCACTTCTCTTCTCTGTCTACATGGCATCATTAGGATCGGTCATTCAGAAACATGCGCGCTTCATACCACTGCCATGTTGATGACACTTCAACTCTAACCTCCCATTCCATCCTGATGATCCGACGGTAGCTAGTCGCATCTCAGCTTGTCTAATAGACATTTCTGCTGAATGAAGACCATTACGTTTTCAACTCAACCTTGCCAAGACAGAACTGCTTGTGGTTCCAGCAAACCCATCGCTTTCATCACAAATTCACCATCTAGTTAGGCACATCAACCATAACTCCTTCAAAACAGCCAGAAACCTTTGAGTGATGGGATTGATGATCAGCTAACGTTCTCAGCCCACATTGCTAAAAACCTGTCCGGGTCCTGCAGTTTTCCCTTTATTCAAACATCAAGTGAAGATCAGGCCCTTTCTTTGGGAACATGCTGCACAACTCCCTTGTTCAAGCTCTTGTTCTGTCCAGGCTGCTGACTATTGCAACGCTTCTCTTGGCAGGTCTTCCAGCCAGTTTCATTTCCTCAAACCCTTTACAATTAATCCAGAACCGCAGCAAGATTAATTTTAATGAGCCAAAAAGAATACATCGCTACGACCTCTATTTATCAATTTACACTTTGGCTAATAAATAGCTGCTCGTGATAAAATCGCAATGCATTAATGTTTTATGCATACAAACCACCAAAACAAATATGGGCGCATAATAAACTAGCAACAACAAAAATCTAAATATAAACCTTAAATTCATTACTTCAGACTTATGTGTCCCTCTAGAATCTTTAAGCGGGCGGCAAGTGGAACCTCATGGGCCAGCCCAAAGAAGCACAAGCCTGGAAAAACGACGGTTTAAGGAAAGGTGCCCGCCGTTGGGGAATGACCGGCCCAACGCAAGTCCGGACAGCTGATGCGGAGCTGCGGTCAAGAAGCGGCTGAAACACAGCTCGGCCGGCGCTATTTGCCCGCGAACTTGAGCACTCACGATTCTAATGCGAGTCGGAAAAAAAAAAAAAAAGCGGCGAGCGTCGGACGTTTTAATTTTTTTTTTTTTTCTTTTTTTTGTTTTTTTTTTTTTTTTTTTTTTTTTTTTTTTTTTTTTTTTTTTCTTTTTATTTTTTTTTTATCCGGGTTTTTTGTTTTTTGTTGGGGTTTTCTGAGGGAGGATAGGATGGCAAAGCCCGGGGTACGGACGGGCATTGAAGCGAACGGGGGGGGGGAGACGGGGGAGAGCCCTGGTAGATCATTGCGCGTGTGTTGAGGTGCTGAGTGCTGCTGTTTTCCAGTTTGTTCCTCATGGAAAGGTGCGTGTGGAATGAAAAGCCTCTGCTAAAAATGACTAAATGTAAATGGAAAGCTGCATTGCTTATAATAAACCAGAATGGCCGGTTCAGTCAACATGCAAAGCTGTCCAACTAGTACTGAGGTTTTGAGAGGGCTGCAACAAATGAGGTACTTTGTGATAATCAGTGAATCTAATGATTATTACAATGAGTAGTTTCAAGCAAAACATTGGACTGAGGCGCACCGTGAGTGGGATGGAACTCCATGAGACTTTGATTGTACATCCCCTTGTTGGCGATTTATTTAAAAATATGAGCTATATATATATTCTCGACAAATAAATACCACGTAGACTCACGGGCAGCCTGTTGCAAAAATCAAGGTTTTATGTACAGAACAAATTACGTTATACAATAAACTTACAAAGTAATAAAATAGAAAAAAAAATCATTTGGCACACAAATGAGATGACGACAACAGACATGTGACAAAGGAAGCTGAATTACATAACTCCTGACCTAACATCTCCGGTGGGAAGTGCCTCGGCGTTATACATCATGACTGTGACTGGGAGCATCAACGCCCAGCTCTTGAAGGTCGCTGGGTATATCCCCCTGGACATTCCCCAAAGTCAGCTTGGTGGTGGTCACGTCCTTAAAGGCCGGGAAGATGCAGTACTACGGCTTCCCTGATGTGGTAACAGTAATCTTGGTAAGAGGCCTCTCATATCTATATAAAGCATCAAAAGTTAATCAGGGAGGTCTAGTTTTTCAAATGCGTTAAATGTAATCAAGTACATTGTGACAGCATTTGATTAATTACCGACAAACACTGACTTTGCGAGCATTCATAGAGGACGGGCATAATGCAACTTCAAAAGAAATCTCTAGGAGTTGCCAGAACCTAGTTTCCATAGGTTTCTAATGTCTGGCTACAGGATCGATCATTGGTTAGCAAACAGTTGAAGTCTCGGTCACAATGACTACGCGCTGTGAGTGAGAGATGCTCTCCTACTTGCCCCCTGAGCGCGCGTGGCATCGTTATTACATCCGTGGCGTTCAACACTAGAGGCAGCTTTGAAGATGAGTGCGTTTGTCGTTGGTCTGAAAAGGCCGTCATGGAGGGGAAACTGGTCGGACACTGACATTAGAACAGCCAATGTTCAGTACACTTCTCTTGTTCTGCAACAGTTTATTAGCCCTAATGACTGTTGCCTGGTCTTCTTGACAAAAAAACTCTGAACAAGCACCATTGCTGCTGTCTGTATGCAGCCTTCAGACGTCCCTGCGGGGCGAACGGTGTTGGATTGTCCACCCTAGAATATAATGGATACGCGTCCCAGTATTAAAAGGAAGCAGGTGCAATAATTGCGATTCCCCCCACGACAATCAGGATTTAAGAATTACATTGACGGCTCCCCATTTTTTTGTTAAACACCTGCAGATGTCACAGATCATTTGTGAACAGCTGCGAATAACTGAGCACAGCACACGATGAGAGCAATTTGTTCACACGACTGAGTGCACTGTCAACTGTGAACGTTTCAATTAATCTCTGTTAGTGTGCAGATAGAGTTTGCAAATGTTCTGCACTGTCACGGAATTCCAAAACCTACTTTCATCTGCTAAGTATGTATTGAATGTGCACTTGCCTGAGTTATTTTTTCCTGTAAATGCTCACTAGGCAGACATCCAAGTATCATGTGAATTAAATGAAAGGCGCCCTACAGTACAGAAGCCAGAGTTTACGTCAATCAACGTTGCACCAGCGCAAACAATCGTTTGGTCTGTTAAAAAAAAAATACTGGTCAGGTAGTCTTTCCACAATTAATCGAATTTCTAATCGCGATTACAATTACTGGATGCCTCAATTACGTAAATCATTCATAAGTGGCAATTAATCTTTCAAATCGCCAATTATGTTATTCTACGTGACGTTGAAGGGATATTTCACTCGCCAACAAATCGAAAGATTTGCTTGTTCAACATCTGCGTAACCCCCAGGGCGCATCCAAGATGAGGATCGTATTTGCGTTCTTCAGTCAACACAAATTAGCAACCTGTATTTAACTGTCACACACCGTGTGCGAGGCTCGCAGTCTACAATGCTTGTCCCAATGCGCTCACAGAATCTATGAGAGGAAACAAAAAAAACATGGCACAGATAAAAATCCAAATTAACCCTGCCGCGGGACTGACGACAAATGATCGTGTAAAGAGCACAAAAGAACGATCGGTCTGGTCGGCCAGAGACACAAACATGACACACCAGTAGTTATCTGTTTTTCACCTCTGATTCAGCACGCAGGGTCCGCTTGTTAGCCGTTACTGGGGTGTGTTTAGTCCAATAGTTCGGCGCAGCGTCCAACACATTGGCGTGAATCAGAGGTGAAAAAAATGAAAGTAAAATGCCTGGAGCCAAAGATATACAGAATACAGACTCAAAGTTTGTATGACATTACCTATGTTTTAATGCGGGGTGCAAGAGAGGTCCTCTTCATGCCCATCAAGCGACAGCAGAGGACGTGGGATTCAGGCAGAAAGTACAGAATGCAAACAGTAACATATTGTGAAATATTATTAACAACTGAAAAGAATAGTTTTCTATTTGAAATATACTTGAACAGAAAAAATAGGGCGGGAACGTCGCGGGGTACTGCCAAACGGAATTTTCAGCATCATTACTCCAGCCTTCAGTGTCCACAGGTTCACATCCAGTCTATCACATGATCATTTAGAAATCATTCTAAGATTCTGATTTATTAGAGAAGTGTTGGAAAACAGTTTCTGCTGTCTAATATAATTTGATGAATAAAGGTTAAAAAGAACTGCATTTATTCAAAATACAAAAAAAAAAAATCTAATAATATAATATTCTAAGTAATAGATGTGTCGGTTACTACGGCATTCTTTTAATCACACTTTAACTACATCCTTGCTGAATCAAAGAGTATTGATTTTAGTTTAAAAACAAGACAAGGGAAAAAAAAATCACGCTGCGCCAGATTACGGGTGACCAGTTAGTGTATATTGTTATGACAAAGAAATGCGTATGATGAAACAACACAGACAGCAGGGGGGGGGGGGGGCTTTTTTTTTTTTACGTGGTTTATTCATGTCAACAAGGACTACGCCGCTGCAAAAAAGGACGCACAGATGTTGCGGGGAAAAATAGAGGAACGGCGGCAGCAGAACTGTGCTTGGTCACCAACTTTGATAATGAATCTCATATTAGAATGAGTTCGAAAGGGGGACCAGGTGATTGAGGGAGCATCCTAAAAATTCATGCTTGCATCACAGGAAAAGAAATGATGAATTTAAAGGCAGAATATGTAAATTACAACAACAATACTTTTAAATTGTAATAATATATCACAATAGTTCACTCACAATTTTTTCTGTAGGTGGTTTTTTTTTTGATCAAATAAAGGCAGGCTTGATGGAGCAGCAAGAGACTTCTGTCAAAAACAGTAAAAATAGGTAATTGTTTTCCAAACGTTTTGACCTGTACGGTATATGTTAAGATATATAGGTATCCCGTTTAGGTTACTTTCAGTAACAATTTTTTATGGTTTTTGTTGAGTTGGGTGGGGATTTTCAGGTTTTAGTTAACTATAATAACCCTGTTTAAACGGTGGCTACATTGTACGCTTATTTGGCACAAGGGTAATAGTACAAACCAAGTTCAAATGGGAGGCTGTGGTCACTACGGTTGGCTCTGGCGTAGCTAAGGCAGCCTCGAGTCGTTGATGTGTCAACTTCAGTTGCTGTGAGCTGGGCGGGAATTTTTTTAACGGAGGAGTTGGTGTTTGAGAAACGTGGTGTTGGCCTGCACGGAGAAGGTGGACAGGGTTGGGGGTACAGTTCGATGATACAGGTCACATGGTTTTCACATGGTGGGGGACAGGCGCGAAAGTCAATCGCACCGGTCCGAGTGGTTTTAACCAAATTGATAAACTAGTGGCCTTTTATAGTGGAAGAACAAACACATTGCCCATTGTTGCCTGTCGGTGGACATAATGGGGAGAGAGGGCTCTGGGGGATCAAACACGGGTTGTTACCAAACGAACCCAATGCGTCAAACATTACTTTAAACTCAAAGAAGAAGCATCAGTTTGCAAACACATGTTACTTCGGTAACAGTGATGTATTGTTGTGGAAACTCAAGTGAGAAAAATGATAGGGCAGAACGGACTGGCTTTTTGTAAGTGTTCCATACGACCATACATGATCCATACGATCTTATGCCAGTCAAGTTCGGGACTATTTGCCTTTCCTGAATACCTGCCAGCACTCACAGGGTTTTAAAACGTAAGCAGTTTTATGACTCAACCAAGAAGGACAAGTATTTCAAGTCTCATTTGGAGAGATCACAAAGACAGACAGTTTTCTTTGGAATAGCGGGCACCGATGAACTGGTTAGGGCGGAAGATTATTAATATAAGGAAGTCCATTTTTATTTCATGACCCTTTAAAGTGCACATCTTCTCACACTGAGAAAAACTAACAGAGGGGAACCCTTTCCCAACTTCCCCTCTAAAAATGCTCCCCACTTTTCTCTTCTTCAGTCATGTCTTATTTAACCCAATCAATTAATATAGCTGCACTTCTATATCTTCTGCAAGACTAGTAGACGGTGTTGTTAAATGTGCCACACCTTAACCTCGCAGCAAATGTAATGTTCTAGTTTGATTCGCAGTATATCATGTGTCCTTAAGTCAGAGTGGCCCATAAAATGCATCTGTGATCTCCCAGAGCGAATGAAGATTAATAAACTGTTGTATCAGACATTCTTTACTATGACCTCAGTAATCAGTTCTTAGCCTCATTGCTGACCATCAATCTCTCTTATTCCACAGCATGGTGATATTTATAGGTGGAGCTGTCTCCCCCGTAGGTAATGATCTGTTCCTGTAGCCGGACATGAGCTGGCCATGCCCTTGGACTGGAACACTCCAATAATCCCTTTGGCTATTTATGCTCCTTTCTATCAGTGGATGGACACAGAAAACTTTGCGCTGCCTGAGGATGATCGCCGTGGGTCTCCACAGATTTACGGTAACCTGACACCTGTGTGTCAACATGGCATGGAAGCATGGAATTATTTGCAGCATATTCACTTTCTGATCTATTGGAGGCGCGATGGTCTATCACAGAAAAAAAATATAATAATTAAAAAAAAAAAAAAAAAAAAAAAAAATATATATATATATATATATATATATATGATAGTATATATATATATATATTATATATATATATATATATAATTAATATATATCAGAATTAATTGCATAATTAATTGCACTGACTTTTTATCCCACACATTTTTTTGTTTCTTCAGAAAATCTGGAAGATATAAACAGAATTGTGAGATCTTAAAAAAAAAAATGAGAGGGGGGAACAAAGTAAATTTTCAAGCATTTTTTCAGAATTGCAAAATCATTTGTGTTTATTTATTTTTGTTCCATGTGTGGAAAAAGCTTCCATACTCATTAAGTGTGCAGTTTTTAAAAACAGAACAAGTGTTAAGTTTGAAGTTATTGTATAGCTGTTAGTGCATGTGAGACAATGTGCAACATTTGTTCAGGTCTGATGTATTTTCATTTTCCAGATCCTGTTTATCTGGTTGTTTCTCCTATGAGGAAGAAGTGCAGAAAATGTTTGGAGGCACTTTATAGATTTTTAACAGCTTTCGATTAAGGTTTGTTGAGCTGTTAGTTTGCCTGGTTCAGTCACCTGGAACAGAGTTATATAAACATGGTGTTGTAAAAGTTTTTGTTTTGTGTTGGTGTGTTCTTGTTTACAATAAGAAGTTTAAGTGGTATTCAGGCATATGGTGTAAAGTTTCTAATATTTGTTTTTTTGCATTAAGTTGTTTTACTTTGCATTTGACCAGGCCATGTTTCTTTGAAATACTTTGGTCTTTGTGGACTTTAGAAATGTTTGTTTTAGTTTTGCATGAGGGAGATACAGCTGTGGGGAGAACTGCAGGCATCATTCCCACTTTAGAAGAAAGTTATTCTGGTTATGTCATGGCAAATTCATTAATCATTTCAGTTATTTTTGGAGTTTGCGAAGGCCTGCATCACTTGTTGCTCATACATTAAAAATAGAAGAAAAGATTTTCTATTTTTTGCATGCAGAAAATGAAGCCTAGTTTTTGGGCCAATAGGATTTAAAGTTTTGTGACATTTGTTTTCTTTGCAAATAAGCAAAATTTTTTCCCCAAATTCTCATTATCGTAATGGTTTCCTTTTTTTTTCTTTAATTCTCAAGTGGTGTCTCTCTATATTATCATTACGCATTGCATAATCTAATGACTGTAATACTATAATATTTTTATTTTATTTAAATCTACATAAAGACAGTACAACAAATACTACCATGTTGTTTAAAAAAGGTATGAATAAATATTACTATTTATTTATTTATTTATGACAATTGTAATAGGAAATAATGTAACAAATTATTATTATATAATTATATATAAATTATTATATAAATAAGTAGATCAAATAGTATTATATCAAGTAGGCTTTATTTATTTTACTTAAAATATATTTTCTTTACTTTTTATGAGATGAAATATGACCTGGACTTGTTTTGTAAAATTCACATAAAATTTAGTTCTCCATATTATATTTATCATAGACTGAACTAAGAGGTTGCCACAATGCTATCCTTTTTTTTGTTTTTTTCTTTGTACAAATTCTGTAAGTAATTTGTATTTGTTGGTTTCTTGTAGGACCCCCTAGCAGTTCTCCCACTCAGGCTCTCCCCACTGTGACCCCCCGGCGACCAGCCCCGAGCCAGAACCCAGGGCACCCACCATCCTCCTAAGAAACCCTCCCGGAGCGCCCCCCCGCCGCCGCCGGACAGGCCTCGCACTACCGATCGCCCAGAGCACTATGGCCCCAACATCTGCGAGCGGCATTTTTGACACAGTCACCATGCTTAGGGAGAAATGTGTTTTTTTTTTAAGGTAAGCGTTTTTTTGTGTGTGTTGTGTGTGTGTGTGGTGTGTGTGTGTGTGTGTGTGTGTGTTATGGTATCTTTATAGTGATAAAACCACTAAAAACTAAACCACAACAACAAAAAAAACCTCCCCCATTGGATTATATATGTCCCAGGCATGTTTTTGACAGGCTTCGTGAGATTCACTCAGCTTTCTGAATCAGATCAGGTCAAGTGCTGAAACAATAACAATGCAATGTTCCAGGTCAAAGCCCTGACATGCAGGTGGAGTCCTGCTGAGGTCGGCCTGCTCTCAATCAGGCTTTGTTAGGCAATGGGCCGTAAAAAACCCAGTGCTGGTCTTTGTTATGGGGCAGAGCTCCATAAAGAGGAAAGGAGTCGTCTATTTAAAGTCTGGAGTTGATCAGCAGATGCATCAGACTTCATCTGCTTTGCCCCGTTTACTGGAGTTGTGGTTTTGTGGTCATGTCATGTGATTTGTTCCTGCATGGAAGAAGTACTGTCTATGGCAGAGTGACTTTAATTCCTCTCTCTTCTTATCTGGAAAACACTGACCGCATCATGTGATCTTTCACTTTCTTTCCATTAGATGAAAAATGCTTTAGTCTTGCTGTTGGAGAAATTAGAAGGAATGTATACAGTATCTTAAATAATGAAAATATGTTTGTACTTGGAAATGCTTGACAAAACATACTACACTAGGTTATTTTGAAAAAAATCCTCATGATGTCATTGAGCAACCATAGTTAACTTTACTGCAGATAGATATTTAGGGACCAATATAGCATGGACACTTGGGGGTGGCTTATTTTGACTAATGAATAAATTGTGAATTTTACATGTGTTTTTTTTATTTTTTATTCTAAAATAGTTTTTCATATAATAATAATTATTTTATTTTTATTATATATATAATTTGTGCATAATTTTTATGTATTTATATTTGTTATTTATAGATGTTGTTACTTTCATATTACAATTTTATTATAATTTACATTATTAAAACATTCTTATTCAGTTCAAATTATTTTTAGCCATCTTATTTGTAGATGTGATGAGCCAGAGGCAGAACTTACTGGACGAGCACAGTTTGTTGGCAAATATTCATGCGTTTTTGTTACAGGTGTTACTGTTTAACTGACCACAGTAGTTAAGTTATCCATTGGACAACAATCAGATGCCCTTGAGTGAAGGACCACCCAACAGTAATCTGCATTTCCCATGCTTAAAAATGCAGGTTTCTGAAATAAGGCCATTCCCCATGTAACGCAGCCCTACAAATTTCCTCATACAGGATTGTGTTCCTCCATGCGAGAACAAGGTGTATGTGTGTGTGTTTGTGATGAGGTCTTCGGGTTGAGGAGTGTGTAGGGAGAAAGCTAATAATGTGTTGGCCGCAGAGTCGGCTCTGGTTTTAATCTGGGCTTGGTTTGGAGCGTACTGAAAGTCCTGGTGTAAAATGATACATTGATGGTGAATGTACCTGATGTGTTTGTCTTTACCTGTATAGAGTGTGTACATGATTTGTTTGCATTTTTGCAAGCATTACTACTAGGGCAGCTTATATTAAGGGTCTGGTGTCCTAAATATTAATCTTCAGTGCATAACTCTTCCTGCACCTCTTGAATGATATGTAAGATTGTTGTTAACAATTTGTATTAAGGTGTACAATTTTTGCCGGGCAAAAAAGAGACACATTTACACTGATAATCTAAGTAGTCTAAAATCTGAAAGTTTCTATCTTTTTGGTCCCTTGTTGTTGCCTGATTCTCTTTCTGTTACACACATTTAAAGGGAAAGTTCACCCAAAAATGAAAGTCATCATTTGCTCATTCACATGTATGCATTTCTTTCTTCTGTTGAACATAAAAGAAGATATTTTGAAGTTGCTGGTATCCATTGACTTCCATAGTATTTTTTTTTCCATACTATGGAAGTCAGTGGCTACCATCAGCTGTTTGATTGCCAACATTCTTTAAAATATCTTCTCTTTTTTTTTTTGTGCTAAATAAAAGAAAGAAACTAATAAAGGTTTGGAACAACTGGAAAGTAGGTAAATGATGACAGAAACTTCATTTTATTGTTTATATAAACTATACAATGTTTTTTTTTATAGTTCATACGTGAACAATCCCTTTAAGGGAAAATGGTTTGGAGAATGCACAAGGCAGGCTGTAGGCCTAGAAGTGTGAGAAGACTTCTTGGTCTGGAGGAGAACCAGAAACCCTCCTATTCTAAGCAGTGTGCTTGGCAACTGAGGGTTCTGGGACCACTAATAAACCTGACCACCATTAGGACAGAAATACACAACCATTATATCATGTGGTCTCTGATTCATCTCTTATTGCCTCCTCAGGGCCGCTGGTTCTGGAGAGTGAGAAGGAACAGAGTGCTGGATAACTACCCAATGCCTATTGGACACTTCTGGAGGGGTCTGCCGGGAGACATTGATGCTGCATATGAAAGGCATGATGGGAGATTTGTGTTTTTCAAAGGTATTTTCTCTTTCCAAATGCACTTGAAAACTGATATAGCTCTGTGCTCTTAAAAGTTAATATAGACCATAAAAATGTTATATTTGTGAGAGAAATTATTACCCAGGCTGGTAGAATTACATCACATTGTAGTGTTTTTTACATTAGAACAAACCATTGATTTTGACGTTTGTCATTTAGTACAGGAAGTGCCCTTAGTTTCCATCAACCACTTATGTGTTAGTCTGATGGATTTTACAGGTAGACATGACTTTTTGGTTTATATATAAGCTTAAGGTAAATGGACAAAATTTGATTATGGAGTTGTATAATTCTGGAGATTGGCCATAAATTTAGCAAAGGATGCAAAACTCAGTATGTATATATATATATATATCATATATATTTTTTATATATATATGTATATTATTTATATTTTATGAATACATGATATATTATAGATATAGCTATATATAATACTATTTAGGCAGTTTCTTCTTTTTTCATTAAATAGTTTTTTTCAATTTAAATTTGTCCATTATTTTTTTTTTCATTTCTCAATAAAAACTGTCCTATTATCAAAATTAAGTTATTCTAGTATTTAGTATTTTATTTTTGTACTTGCCAGATTTGTAAAAATATATATTTTTTCATTCAAAAATGTAAAACAATTTTTTTTTTTGTTTAATGATTTTTTAAAAGCACAATAATGTAGCTCCATTACACCTATACATGCATAAACATACTTTGCTTTTTGCATAATCCATTGTTACTGGAGCTTCCAGAAACTTTAAAGGTAATATTTTCAGTTTCAACAACATCCATACTAACATCCAGGTAGATATCTTTTTTTTCTTAAAAAAAAGAGAAAGAGTGTTTTTAAAACAGTGATGTTTTTGTTTTTTACATTAGTTCTACATATCAACACCCCTGAAACAGACATCTAATAACTTTGTTGTGGGTTTTTGTGTGGATGTGTGTGTATTTGTAAGACTTGAGGAAAGCTGGCTCCCATAAGGAAACCGCGTAGAGCAAAGTGATGTCAGTGGCAAGGCCCTTTAAAATTTTGATTTGGATTTCTGCCTTTGGAGGAACCCGGGGAGACCAGAAATTTTGGGGAGCAACATCTGTTCTTAGTGAGGTGAGGCCATTGCGTCAGCTAGCTGTTCTACCAGATGCTGACAGCAACGGTTGGACTTGGATATGGTCCCACTGAATCAAACGGGTCCATGATGATGGTGCCTCAGTGTCTGCCATACTGTCAAATAAGAAAAATACAAGCGTTATCCCAGTGTTTCTGTAAACCGCTAAAATGTGGGATTCAAACCAAACCCACATTGTTGGTGGTGCATCTTTTGCTGTGTTATAATGCAGTTATTTGTGTTATAGTAGAGAGTAAACACAAATCTGTGGGTGAGTTTTTACCGGTGTATTTATATTACTGGTGGCCAAAGGTCGATGAAAGTCCCTCTACATGCACCATGAAATCCTGTTACCAGTTGAGTGTTGCTGCCAATCCACTTTCTCGTGTCTTTTCTGTTTTCCTTGCCATTGTTTTCAACCTCTCTTCTCTCTCTCTTGAATGTCCACCTTTTTTGAACTTTTGAACTAGTGGTTAGCCAATATGTTGTTTCAACGGATGGCCGATATATGTAAACCTGTATGCCCTCAAATGAGACAAAAGCTGTGTCTCAATTCAGGGGTCATATCCTTCAAAGGATGTAGACTTCGAAGGCCACACCTTTAAGTCGGAGAAGTTGAACCAAGCATTGTTTAAATGGATGAATGCACAAAGCTCAAATCATCTCAAACTGGTTTCTTGAACATGACAATGAGTTGTCTATAATCAAATGGCCTCCACAGTCACCAGATCTCCATCCAGTAGAGCATCTTTAGGGTTTGGTGGAACGGGAGATTCGCATCATGGATGTGCAGCCGACAAATCTGCAGCAACTGCAGCTGATGCCATCATGTCATACTGACCCAAATCTTCTGAGGAATGTTTGGAGCACCTTGTTTGAATGTATGCCACAAAAGTAATTAAGGCAGTTCTGAAGGCAAAAGAGGTCCAACCCAGTACTTAGGCAAAGTGTACCTAATAAAGTGGCCAGTGTGTGTTCACCTTGGTCCATTTGAAATTGACATTAAAAGTGACGTGACATACAGCCAAGTATGATGACCCATACTCAGAATTCGTGCTCTGCATTTAAACTTCCCATCCAAACGGTGCACACCACACACCGTGAACACACACTCTACCCGGAGCAGTGGGCAGCCATTTATACTGCAGTACCCAGGGAGCAGTTGGGGGTTCGGTGCCTTGCTTAAGGGCACATAAATTGTGGTATCGCCAGCCCGAGACTCGAACCCACAACCTTAGGCTTAGGAGTCAAACTCTCTAACCACTAGGCCACGACTTCCCCATTTATGTATATATATAAATATGGTACATAATATTTCCCCCATTTCCCATTTATGTACATAATAAAATAATCTATAAAATCACATCTTGGTAAGACAAGATTTTTTTTTTTTTGTCTTAAAACATTTGTTACATTAAATATTTGAGAGAGCTGAAACTTGCATTTAAAAGTATGATCCAGCACCCCTGACCCCAGGGCTTGTTCTGTCTGTTCAGCAGGTGGCCCGGCTCTGGAACCTGACCCACGGCTGAAAAGGATCCATTCTTTGTTTCCTTCATGACCCGGGAAACAAAGACCGCATTTGAAGGAGTATTTGAACTGGGACAGCCTTATGCTGCGCCGCTGTGATGCATGCAGTCTTGGAATGCAGCCTCTGAGTTGGGACTCAGCTAAACATAGAATGGCTGAAATAATATATATGTTATGAAAAAGTGTCAGATTATCACTACTTCCGCCTCTCTCTCTCTCATGTCCTTGTCCACTTGTAGGTAAGTCAGTATTGTTTGTTCCAAGAGCGAAGCCAACCTGGAGCCCCCGGCTACCCTCAAGAACTGATGGACTATGGCAGAAGACTCCCATATGACAAGATAGAGACTAGCCATCTGGTGGGAACCTTCTGGCTTCACTTACTTCTTCAACAAGGAGACTGGTGATAGGATCAAGTCTTATTTTTTTTGTTCCACAAAATAATATACCACAAATAATCATACCTCTAATGTTTATTGTCTAATCATTCCCTTGAGTGGTTTACACCTGGTATTAACATCAGTCTCGGGTTCAAGGTTTTCAGAAAATGTCATTACTTTATTTTTGGTTGATGTAATTGTATTTAAATAAAGTTGATGAAAATTTTATAAACAGACAATGTCAAATATGTTTTTTTTTTTATTTTTTTATTTAATTGTTTATTTTTAAGCCCATACATATCTGACAAAGTTTGAAAAAATCCTTTTGATTTGGCACAATGATAAAGTGCTACATAAGTAGGATTTTTAAGTGTTTGTTTTGCATCAGCATTTATGATAAGTGACAACATTGAATATGGTTAGCGGTTTCTGCACTGTGATCAGATCATCTGTGATGAATGTTAATAGCATTTGTAAATGGGGTCACTGTGGTGTTGCTGAAATAACTGCAAGAAAAGGCAAAATGATTCTCATTGAGGTGTGTTTGATAAACTACAGGTACTGGCGCTTTTAATGAGCACTCCAGAGCTGCTGTGATCAGGACTACCCTAAGCCAATTAGTGTGTGGGACACTTCTGTGCCGTCATCCCCCAAGGGGGCCTTCCTCAGCGATGATGGAGGTGAGTGAGTGAAATGCTGTGTGGGGTTGAGGGGTCACCTTAATGTACAGGATGGATGCAGAACAATCAAATCAATCAGGCGGTGAAACAAAGGAAGTGAGAGAATGTAATGTATGAAATGTATGATTTGTGGAAATAATGTGATATTATTGGGAAACACTTATATCTCTGAAAGCGTTTTCCCATTTAAAGGAATATTCTGTGGCGTACTATTATGAATTGCTTATGTTCCTCAGCTGTAAGTCGCTTTGGATAAAAGCTTCTGTTAAATGTATACTGTAGATGTAAATGGCCATCGATTACCATAGATTATAATTTTGATTTAAGTTTGAAAGCCCTAAGTGTGAAAAAAAGTACAGTATTGCACATGTAATGGTAAGTTTATGAGTTTTAAAAGCAGAAATGTTCAGCTTGTAGTTTTGTTAAAGCAAAAATGTGTTATTTAATGTTGTTTGAGCTGTAAATTCCTGTCTAAATTGTCTTTGTTTTAGATTAAATTATTTGTTACCAATGTAATTCGAGTGGCTGGATTTGTTTATGTAATTGGTCCCATTCTGGTATTCTTGTAGGTATGCGCGCAAAAGGTATGGAGGAGTTTCATGACCAAAATTTGAGACCCGCAAGCTATCAGATTATTCAGACCATCTCAGGACTACCTCAGCTGTCTGCCATTGCAATGAAAGTTAAATCTGTTGCATATACCACCAAAAATAGTAGTTTGGGTTTATATTTGTTTATACTGTACATATTTACATGGTCAGCTGTAAATTTAACCTGAGATGGCAGTCTGTTTGATCGAGAAGTCATGAGATGACTAATGTAAATAGGTCCAAGTGTGTATTTTAACGTTCATCCCATAGATGTCCATTATAATTATAAACATTTACAGTTGAGCTTCATGTTCACTTAACCTCAACCTATACGCCAATATATTTAAAAAAAAATATATGTTTCAAAATATATTAATGGAAATCAAGATATTTTTTGGTTATTTCTTGTCTATTTAATTAATTTATTTATTTTTTATTTTTAAAAATAAATGTGTATACACATTCATTATATGGAGGAAAATATATTTATAAATGTGTATATATATATATATACATTTACAAATATATTTTTCCTCCATATATTTCAATCCAAGAAAATACATTATTGTCACAATTGAAGAACAAATTAATTTGTTGTCTATATAACGTGTAAACATATAACACATTTAAATAAAAATCAGCAAGGAACATACTTTACAATGTTCCAAAAAAGTGCACCATTTTAATGTATATATAATTTATTTTTATTTTTTTGGCCCCTGAAATACATTTTGAAATATATTTTGGTATATTAAGGTTGAAACCAACTATATTTTCAATTTCAAAAGTGGATTTTATTCAGCTTCACTGTTTACAACATATATTTAGCCTATAATTAAAATATATTTTGGCCAGATTATTATTATTATTTTTTATAGTTTGCTGTTATTTCAGTCAGCAAATATTGACCAGATAAGCTGTCTGGTAGATAATCTTTAGTTATTATGTAATGTCAGTGATCCACTTTTAACACATTTTTTCCCCCCCTTTCCAATCTTGTTTGTCTCTCATACAGCTTATACATACTTCTACAAAGGTACAAAGTACTGGAAATTTGACAACCACAGAATGAAGAGTGAGCCGGGCTACCCAAAGTCCATTCTTAGAGACTTCATGGGCTGTAACGTGGACCTCAATCCTGACAGAGACACCGATGTGGATCCGGGACGCAAGTGGCCTGATAGGCCACCCTTCACCCCGGATGCTGGCCGAGACAAAAGACAAGACAAGGAAAAGGACAAAGAGAAAGATTAAAAACCAATGATGTTGAATGTTGACTCTAAAGAGGAGAAGGAAGAGAAAACAAATGAGGTGGATGTGGGTTCTGAAGGTAGACGAGACCGAGCGTACCATGAAACATCATCATGGTGACGGTACCCCCCCTGGTCCTGGTGCTGTGCATCTTGGGATTGATCTACGCAATCATTAACACATTACAGAGGAAAGGAGCCCCAAGTATTTAGTTCACTGTAGACGGTCAATGCAGGACTGGGTTTAACCTTTCAGAATGACCCTCGATCCCTGTTCTGCCCTTTCATTTCACACGTCCAAAAACTTTGCACACACAAAACACCACCATAAACATGCTTACGGATACTGACCACACACATTCATGTTCAACCTTACCCTTTTTTTTCCTTTCCCATGGTGCTCTCCTAACATGTTGACTAGGCTATTTATATCAGAAAGTTTGCACATTGATTTTGGTGTTTGGTTTTTCTTTTCATAATTTTATTATTGAATCAGTTGTTTGTGGGTTTTTCTTAATTTCTATATTTAGTATGTCACAATTAGTCATCTGCAATCACAGCTTAATGATAACGGGAAGTCTTGCAGAGCAAAAAGAGAGGAATAGGAAAGTGGAGAAAGGAATATATCTTAGGAATATTTCTGCATTTGTTCTCCTTTTCTCAGGACTCTCAGCTGTGGTTTTCCAACTGACCAGGCAAGTCATTATATATCATCATTAAAACTGTAAGGACTGTGGCCACTTGAATCATAACTTGTTGATAATATGTTGATATACAGTGAGGTACAAACGTCTGAGAACACATTGAAAGTCTGGGATTCAAAATCTAATTGAAACCTAAAAATAAATAGGAAGTTTTAAAACTCATTTAATATATATTTGATCATGCAGCTTGCGTGAAGAAATTCATGTTAATTTTTCAGCTCAAACTATTATGCTAATAATATTTTAATTTAAGAAAGCATTTATTGCATAAAAAAAATAACCATTACATTAACCTTTTCAACTACATGTCTCCGACTTTTCGAACCTCCTTTTTGCAGTTAATTCACAAACAACTGGACCTGGTTATTCAATCATTAACTATGTCCAGTTGCATTTCACTGAATTTTACCTGCTATTTTGTTTTTGATGTCATAAAATAGGGACTTTTTCTCTAAAATTTGCTTACCTAGTGCGATCATAGCAAAAAAGTCCGATTTATTGCCCCGCCTGTTTTTATCAGCTGTGCCTTGGTCGTGCCAGCCAAACATGTTTTATGTGGTTTCTGTCTACATTTGTAGAGCCCTACTGATTTCTTTCTTGCAAGTTGTGTTTTTATCTCCCAAAAGTCCCGTGACACTGTGGCAATTATACATTTTATTGTCTGAGGAACACAACACTTAGGCTGCTTTCATTTAAGGGGTTTGAAAAAAATCTAAGGCATTGAGTAAGATCTTACTTTGCTGGTGCTGAAGGCATTTGCTGAGTGTATATTTATATAATAGCATTTGCTGAGTGTATATTTATATAATAGCATTTTCATATTTTCATTTGATTGAACAAAAAAAGAGCTATAAAATGAATACCACTAGTGTTATACCAATTTAAAACTCAGTAAAATACACTTGAGAAAGCTTCTCAGGCCCAATTATAAATAAAAGCCTTAGTAGGGGCCCACTGTTGTAGGGAATGTTAGGTAATAGTCTAATTTTAAAAACAGCAGGGGGTGAAAGCCATTGCTAACCTCTTTCTACCCCAACCCAAAGCTCTCCCTTTCTAAGAAATACTACTCGCATTGAACGAAGTCGGTTGAGAAAAGAGGGAAAGAATCAGGGACAACTGTGAGTTCAAATGAAAAGGGTTTAGATGCAGAAACCTTATATCTTAAGTCTTTGTGAAAAGGGCTTATGGTGTGTTGGTAAGAGTATGAACTGGATTGTATTACAGTGATGGGGATAATTTATAGGTGGGGTTGTAATAAACAAGCAGGAGTGGGATAAACCCACAGCAAGCTCCCTCTCGGGCTGAAACATACTCATACGCAAGTATGTGGACATGTTTTATTTAGTTACCTCAATTTTTATGTTGCATTCTCAGCCATTGCCACAAGGAGTGCTATAGCATATATTAGCATAAACATAAAAGTGAATTCATTTCCAAACAGGAAATGAATTTCTTCTAGGGATAGATGTTGATTTTTTTTGTGTGTTTTTTTTTTTTTTTTTCCAAGTCTATTACTGTTAGGCAGCAAAAGAGAATCTTGCTGAGCAAGTTTAGGTTAGTTAAACTGTCAACATGTTTCTAGCGAGCTACCTGAATAAAACTTTCACTGATACTTGACGTTTTTAAGATAAATCCACCTTACCTTAAGTACTGAGGTTTGAATTTGAATGCACATTAAAGTATGTCTGAAGAGACAGTCCACTTGCAGTGCATTGGCCTAGCATTCACATTTGTGTAAACATACTTGCGTAGAGTATATATTTGGCCCAAGCTTGAGATGCTTGGTAGATAGTGTATGTAGCAATATCATCCCTATATGAGAGCTTGCTGGCACACAGTCCCATGGCCCACATTGCCAGGATCCACTGCCAGTTATTTTTGGAGCGCATTTCTTGACCAGAAGTGGAAACAGGATCCCTGTTTCATTCACGACTTATTCATGCTGATGTTATCTACTAGGCAAAGTAGACAAATTAGGCAAGTTTCCTAATATTGTAAGATATTACTGCTGTCAGGTAGGTCTGTGTTTGCTTTCTGTGGTGTTTGCTTAGTCTAGTGTCTAACCTACATAAACTCAGCTAGTATACTCAGACACGGAAAGCATTAAGAAACAAACTGCCGCCACTTTTTAAAGTGCCTCTGACAAAAACTCAGTCATTTATTCTTCACAATCAGTGAGAGTTTCTCCTTTTACAGTGGGAGAGGCAGACATAGAGGAGAGAACGAAAGTGAGTGGTATTATAAATATTGTCCTGTCAGACAAGGTAGAGCAGAAAGCACTTTGATAAATATTATTGGAAGAGTAGAGGAGACACAGGACAGTCATGATCGGAATGCTGTAACTGATGAATCTCACCGAAAATCATTGCCAGGCGATCTGCCCCTCCTCACAGTGCTCCTGAGGAGATTTGGAGGAGAGTTAATCAAACATAAAAGCTCTTCCGTCCCTCCCCAATGCCCTCTACCTTCTCCTCCAGTCGCCCAGATCAATGAGGAATACATAAACAAGCTTGAAGGATATCTGAAACACTCACTCTCAGGGGCTCACCCAGGCCTTATCTTGTTCCCACCATAGCCCATTCTTTGTCTGATTTTCACACACCTTTATGGCCTTTTTCCATAATCAGCAACTTTTACATGGTATTTGCCTAGTATTTTGGACATACTGTAGTACCATGGTAATACCATTTTTTGGACAAAACCAAATTCAGTGGTATTCTTTGAAGTACCTTATAGTTAAAATCATCTACAGTACAGCATCATGCAGCATTGCATTCAGGGCCAGATCATGGTTCCTTGAGGCCCCTGGGCAAGCATCTTTGGAGCCCCATCCCTCCTAGTTCCACCTCTAGTAGTGGACCTCTTATCCTGCATTATGCAACAAAAATTAGGGAACATGTTTTGCTAGGATAATTTTAGGTGACAAACAACAGTAGCCCTAGCCACTGAGTGGACATAGTGGTCATTGTATTCTGTATGCAGTGAGGGGACTGGGACTCTAGTAGTCAGCTTGGTCTGTATTCGTCAAGGGGCTAGGGGCTGCAGTGGTCCCACTGTAAGCACCTGGGTGCTCTAGTGGTCATGTCCCACTAATGTACTGAGCGGCCCAGGGCCCTAGTGATAATGTCTCGTTGCATGTGCCTGGAGATGCCTAGAACTGGTCATGTCCCAGTGTATGTGCCGGGCAGGCTGTGGCCCCAGTGGTTGCATCCCACTGTATGCACTAAGGGACCTGGTGCCCTAGCGGTCATTTTGCAATGTATGGGCTGGGTGGGTCAAGGCTGTAGATCCTGCACCAAGGGGGCTGGGGCTCTAGTGCTCATGTCCCACTGTACAGTATGTGCTGGATGGTCCAATGAAATAGTGGTAATATATTCCACTGTAGACTGGGGCCCTGTTGGTAATGCCTCACTGTATATGCTGGGCAGGTCATTACCCCAGTGGTTATGTCCCACTGTATGCAATGGGAGGGCCCAGGCCCCTAGTGGTCATGTCCAATTGTGTGCACCCAGTGGGCCTGGTGCCCTAGTAGTCAGCTCGAGCTATGTTAAGTATCATAGGCAGTATTTGGCATGGTCTTAGGCTTTGATGGCCATGGCAGTCTAAGGGCCCTGGGAACTGGCCCAGTCCATAATCCAGTCCTGGGATATATGTAACAGATAATGTACATCCAGCCAGTTATTATCTCAGAATAAACCCCGACAGGGTGATCAGGACCCCGACGCGAAGCAGAGGGCTCTTGTATCAGCCTGAAGGGGTTTATTCTGAGATAACAACTGGCTGGATGTACATTATCCCGCTTATTACACGGCTACTTGCCACATAAGTAAATAATTAGACGTGAAATATTGATTTGAGTTAAAATATTTGAACGCAAAGCTTCCATGAAGACAGCAGTTGTGAGCAAGCGGCAAATTCAATGAAAAATTCAAACTAGACGGACATTAAGGGGAAACGGTGGAGTCAAACCACTTATTACACAACATTTCACCACAAAAATTATTAAGGCAATAAAAGATTTAAGACAAAAATGTTTTAAAGTTTACCAGTTTGTTAGTTCTCTTATAATCTTAGCAAAATGGCAGCATCTGCGTTTTTATGAAACAAGAGCGAGTCCGGGATACCAGGATGACATAATTAAATAATTGTAAACCATTTTGAATCAAGTTTTAATATTTTATAGCTAAACAAACGCAAAGCTTCCACCAAGAAATTTTATTTTTTGCAAGAGTACAGCACTGACTGCTGTTACCCGGATTAGGTTGTGTGGTTCAGTTAACCGGGTGGTTATCGAGGGATAACATGCCTCGAAATGTCGCAACTGACCAATCAGAATCAAGTATTCCACAGAGCCGTGTAATATATATATATATATATATATATATTCCACAGAGCCGTGTAATATATATATATATTGGATACATTCAGTGTACCATCACAATAAGGTGGTAAGGGACTTAGTTTAGTATGAATAAGAGTATTACTTGGTATGTTTCTTTGATTTTCAGAGATGATAAGGGTGACTAAACAAAACTGTGGTAGACAGTGACTGATGAATAATCAAAACAGTTTGTTTATCTGTTGGTATGTGATTCTGTAGATTTATAAGTCTAACATTTTCTCTGCCATCTCAAATCAACTCTTGGCCAAGTTTAGGACTGGCTCTTATAACAATGGCCCCTCTCTCTTGCTTCATTATAGTCCTGCACACTGCTTCTGGCCAACAGGAAGATAGACTGGGCTCTCAGCCAGGGCTAGAAAGCTTCCTCCCACCAGCCCTCACACTAGCATTGCATACTAACAGCCTCCGCTCAGAAGGCTTTCGGTGTGAATCATGGACATTGACAGTTTTGGTCACACCGTTCTAATAAACGCAGCTCAGGACCACTGCTACTTTGTCTGACCACCCAAGTGGACCGTACAGTTATGCTACATATGCAGAGGGTGACTTCTGTGTGTATGTATATTCTCCTGATATAAACTTGAGTTCTGATCGGAGGTGCCTCTAAGAACATCCGTCCACACCATTTGTTAACCAGTTGCAGTTATTCGACTGCAATCATTGTTTGATTTACTAAATAAGTAGCCAAAAAAGGTTGGGACAATATGTTGTCTTCACATTTGTGGAATCAGCTGAGTAGAATGAGACCGTGTATTTGCTTTTTGTCTGCATTGTTCTGTGTCAAGGGCAGATTCAGTATCAAATCGGCCTGTTGTGCAACAATGCATCTAGCCATGCACACTGTCTTGAAGGGAATCTTAATGAGCCTTACAAAAAACATGCTGTTTAAAAACTAGACAAAGCATTTACAGACAAAATATTGTAGCAAATCACTAACATTTAAAGCAATGCTGTTAATGTGCACAAAGTTGTGCTGCAGTGTTTTCTTAAAAACCTACTCATCTTCATTAATGATGGTAAAATTAAATTTAGTTTAATTGTATTTTCAGTTAAATATTTTTTCTTAATATTGTCTTAAATTTGGTCATTTTAAAATTGTAAATAGTACCTTTTCAATATTTTTCTTTTGTGGTTTTTAGATTTTTACCTTGTTAATAACATTCCGATTTGTTTTTGATTTTTTTCTTATGTAGAAACTGAGGATTTTATACATTTGTGTTTGTTCACATCTTCTGAGTGTGTTTAACAATCCATGCTGGACATGTAAACAGTAATAAAAGAAAAAAAAGATGTTAAAGAATTAAGTCTCTATTTTCTGTTGAATCAAGAATATAGGCCTTTTTAACAGACATGCCAACATGGCTCTTCAAAGTTAAAGGGATAGTTCACCCAAAAATGAAAATTTGATGTTTATCTGCATACCCCAGGGCATCCAAGATGTAGGTGACTTTGTTTCTTCAGTAAAACACAAACCAAGATTTTTAACACAAACCACTGCAGTCTGTCAGTCTTATAATGGAAGTGGATGGGAATCACGGCTAAAACTTACAAAAAAAAAAAAAAAACATACACAAAACCAAATTAAACCCTGTGGGTCGTGATGATACATTGATGTGTAAAGACACAAAACGATCGGTCTGTGCAAGAAACTGAACAGTTTTATATCGTTTTTTTTACCTCTGATACAATGTCCGAACTGTTAGAACTCTCCTGAGTGCGTTCTCAGCAGCAGGCTGAGACTTGGATAGAGTGTCAATGGTCAACTTGAGAGATAGGTGGAAGTAATGCACTTATAAGTCTGCGATCTGCCATAAAGCAAGAAGAAGAAGATGCCTCACACACGCTCAGGAGGATGCGCTCAGGAGAACACGCTCAGGAGATTTCTAAAAGTTCGGACATTGTGTGAATCAGAGGTAAAAAACAATAGAAATACTGTTGTGTTTGTTGAGGAGGTGATTGGTACAGTTCAGGCATTGGAGTGCAAATAATAACGTGTAGATGGGTTTAATTTGGTTTTGCTTGTGTGTTTTTTTTTAGCCATGATTCCCATCCACTTCCATTATAAGACTGACAGACTGCAATGGTTTGTGTTAAAAATCTTTGTTTGTGTTCTACTGAAGAAACAAAGTCACCTACATCTTGGATGCCCTGGGGTAAGCAGATAAACATCAAATTTTCATTTTTGGGTATGAAGAATCCCTTTAACGTGAATTCAGTACTGACCTAATATCATTAGCTAATCACTTTTGAGTATGCGTGAAAAAGTGTTGTTTCGCTTTTATCTGTTCATTGATGTGCTTACCTTTCATGGTTGAATGTTTTGTCCACACTGAACTGTACAGTGCAAACCTCCAGGGATCTCCACTGTAAACAAGCCATATCCTTCCTAACCTCCAATGCTGGACTCTCCTCTCTCCCAGGGGAAAGATCGGGTCCCTGAATCAGCCTACATTTCCTCTCCCTCAGGAAAGATTAGGGCCGTATGGGCCATGGGAGAGTGGGTGGAATATTTATAGAGGTCTGCTGAAACACAAAGAGAAAAGAAGAGAAACAAGTGATCGAAGCATGAAGAACAGGTGGCACAAAGCGGATTGCAGGAATCCAAGTGGAAACAGTATAATCCTGAGTGTGCTGTTAATTTTTTATACAGTTTTAATTATTATCATCTGTAAAGGAAGCTTTATGGATCACTGCCAGTTTTACTTTCTGGCAACTAAATGGTAAACCAATGGCACTTCACAATAGTACAGTTTGATTACAAAACGTTTTTCAACAACAACTCTCTGGCCTGAATAGCAACTCTGTTTCTCAGAGAAACATTATTTCTACCATTACACTTCATAAATATAGTGTGTTGCATGTTTAAATGATGAAAGTTTAGGTCAGATTTGTGACTTGAGTTCTCAAAAAAAAAAAAGTCTTTGCAAAACTCCCATTCCAAAATTTGCCCTATACTTCCACTAAAAGTTTGGGGTATATATTATATTTATGATGCGACACAATTGATGCTGGTAGGTCACATGATAATGTCACCATGGCAAATATAGTACATCTAGATTACATTTATAATAATACACAGTCATACTAAATAGAACATACTCTTTTTGCGTTACTTTCTCAAGAGAGTATGTGATTTCGGACGCAGCCACAGTGTCACTTCCTGACCACAAGTTGTGGTTGATGGTCAGTTGTGTGTAAATGTACGTATTTCACCAACCTTTTCCACTTTTGATGCCATTTTAGCAAGAAATTAGTTTTTTTGTAGTAATTAAATATGTGCTTAGTTATCATCAAAGCTCTCTCTGTTTTGACATACTGTAGGTCATTAAACTATTACGCTGTCTCAGAAGTCTGTCTTAAATCAGTTTTGGGATCCTGATAGCAAACATACATCTCAGAGACGTCTGTTTGACATTTGCATTTACATCTGATGTGAGTGTTTGCTCATCTGCAATACGTCTATAGGATGTCAAATAGACGTTTAGAAGATGTCTTTAAGATGTTTATTATTTAGAATGTATGTAAAACTGACATCCTTAAAGATGTCTATCAGATGTTTTGTACACAGCAGATGCTTTCCAGATGAAGTGAACTTTAACAGACATCTTGCAGATGTGCGTGTGCTATCTGGTTAAGCATTCGCATGTAGCCATGTGTCAGTCCTGGCCTTTTTCTTTCATTGCTTTTTGACTGTTATTTTTAAAATAAAAAATTACCAATTTTATGTTTTAGAAAATAACTGAAACTGCACTCCACACGTAGGCTGAATTCATAACATACTAGTCTACTATTCTTATTATTTCTGCCATAAGATTCAGCTAAATCCTGAGTTAATTACTTTCAGATCCCCAGCTGGTGGTTTTTAAAGAAATGCACTTAACACTCACTCCTCCTTCAGGCACCTGCTATTTCCTAACAGATCATCTTGAAGAAAACAGGTGGGTCTGGTACTGTCGCTTATATACCTTGTTTCTTTTTGACACCATCCCCTACTCTGTTCATCTGTCTTTGTCCCTGCTGGGGAATGAGGTCAGTGTTTTTAGCAGAAAGCATGTGGTGTGGGGTGTTTATTTGTAGAAGGATTAGGGTGGGCAACTATCGCACACTATAACATCTCTCCATAAAACCTTTTTGACTCTAACAAGATCCAGCAAGCACATTCTTTTAGTATTCATATGGTTTCCTTTACGAACAGCTTAGAGTTTTCCTTTGCTAACTTGTAAACATCACGGTCAAAAAACAGCTTAACACACATCTAATTGCACACTGCATATTCATGTCTAATGCGAGCCATGGGTGTACTTTGCCTGAAATGTCGAAAGCGAACTAATTTCACAACACAGACGAACACCTGCAGCTCTGAGGTGTTTCCTTTAAAATGAAACCCTCCGATGACATGCCTGTTTTTTTTCTAACCTGACACACTTATGACCACATGTACTGCATGTAACCCTAGAAGGCACTAAATGCTTCGTCAGCTTCTTGCCCAAGGCCAGCTGAAAGACTGATTGGCACCTCTGAAGGTACACAATGAGTTAAAGTAACAGTGACACAATGGCTAAGCACAAGGTGGCAATTAGGATGTTTTGGAAACTTTTATTCCTTTAAGGGTCTTCAAACTCTTTCCTGTTCAGTTATGTTGTCAACAAAGTCCACTTAGTGTATGTCACACTGAAGGCATTAGCACTCAAACAAAAGTCATACAGGAAGAGGAAATTCAAGATCAATATGGAATCTAAGGGTGATTTAAGTGTGTGTAGTGTACTAAAATTTTTAATATATATATATTTTTTAAAAACTGTACTTTCAGATAATATAATTTTAATGAAGTAAAAGGCCACTTGTGCACTTTCATGGCTGTTTTTTAACACTCATGAATATACTTAAAGGGATACTCCACCTTATAATCAAAATTTTATCATTAATCACTTAACCCCATGTCATTCCAAACCTGTAAAAAGCTCAGTTCGTATTCCGAACACAATTTAAGATATTTTGGATGAAAACCGGGAGGCTTGTGACTGTCCCATAGACTGCCAAATAAATAACAGTGTCAAGGTCCAGAAAAGTATGAAAGACATTGTCAGAATAGTCCATCTGCCATCAGTGGTTCAACCGTAACGTTATGAAGCAATGACAATACTTTTTGATACAGAAGAGTGTAAGCTGCCTGCGTACAGCTCAGATTCACCAAAATGGTGCTACGCTGATGTGGAGTGACACAGAGGAGACCATTTGTTGAATAAAGTCATTATTTATTCACATACAAAAAGTATTCTTGTCGCTTCATAACGTTATGGTTTAATCACTGATGGCAGTTATACTAGTTCATTCAAATTTCATCTTCAGCTTAAAACCAATAAACGTACTCGGTTACGAACATAACCTCGGTTCCCTGAGATACGGAACGAGTACTGCGTATGCTCTCTAGATGCTCTTGGAGAAATGATAGTATCAGAGATACGTCATACTCAACAGGGTCTTCGTTTCATGCTGAGCACCAGTCAACGAAGACTGACCATTTCTGGGCGTAGAGGCTTCTTGTAGACGGGGCTCTTGCCTGAGCAATGGTGTGTAGTACGTCCCCGGGGAGGCTCAGAGGCTCCCATCGAGGGACCATACATGCAGAGCCCAGTGTTCTGGCTGTGGATGCCAGATTGTCCTGTTCGCCTGAGAGAGGCGGTCCCGCCTCAGGGGGATCGGCCATGGGGCTTTCATGGGTCCCGCCTCAGGGGGATCGGCCATGGGGCTTTCATGGACCCCAACCCAGGTTGGAATCATCTGTGCCCTGTCTTCCCTGACTCGTCTGATGACTTGAGGGATCAGAGCGATCGGGGGAAAAGCATAAAGAAGGAGGCTGGGCCAGTCGTGGGCCAGCGCATCTGTGTCCTTTGAGAAATAAGTTGGGCAATGAGAGTTGTTTTCTGAGGCGAAGAGGTCGACCTCTGCCTTCCCGAAAATCTCCCAGATTATGAGAACCGTCTGGGGATGGAGCATCTACTCGTCCGAGGGGACATTGCTCCGCGAAAGCATGTCTGCTCCCAGATTCGTCTTGCCAGGTATGTGTGTCCGCCTTGAGCGATCGCAACCTGGGTAATGCCCATTCCAAGAGGCGCTTTGCCAGTGTGCAGAGGCGGCTGGACGAAAGGCCACCTTGGTGATTTATGTAGGACACCACTGTCATGCTGTCCAACTGGACTAGGATGTGGCGCCCTTCCAGGATCGCCTGAAAGGATTGAAGGGCTCGTTCTACTGCCAGCATCTCGAGGCAGTTGATATGGAGATGGCTTTCCTCGTGCGACCACGAGCCGAAGGCTGGTCTGCCCTCGCACAGAACACCCCAACCCAGGTTGGACGCATCTGTTGAGAGCACCGTCCTTCTGGAAACCCGCCTGTAGGGGTACTCCACGACTGAACCAAACAGGGTTCATCCAAGGCTCCAGGGCTGCTAGACAGGCCTGGTTGACCCTGATGCAAAAGCGGCCGTGCCGCCAAGCATGAGGTGGGACCCGGAGTTTCAGCCAGTATTGCAGGTGCCGCATTCGTAGGAGGCCGAGCTGTAAAACTGGGGAGGCGGAAGCCATCAGCCCTAGCATCCTCTGAAAGAACTTCAGAGGGAAACAGGCTTTGTTCCTGACGGAGGCCGCGAGCTGCTGAAGTTCCAGAGCGCGCTCTGGTGATATGACCGCCCTCATATTGGCTGAGTCGAAAACCGCTCCCAGGAACGTAATACGTTGGCTGGGGAGCAGTGAGCTCTTGGCGAAATTGACCCTGAGTCCTAGGCACTCTAAGTGGCTCAGGAGCACGGATCTGTTGTGTTCTAGCTCGGTTCGTGACTGGCCGTTCAGAATGCGGATTCCCATCTGTCTCAGAGGGGAAAGCGCCTCGTTCATGCACTTCGTGAAAGTGCGGGGAGCTAGAGACAGCCCAAGGGGCAGGACTGTATATTGGTAAGCCACACCCTCGAACACGAATCTCAAGAATCGTCTGTGATGGGGGGCTATCTGGATGTGAAAATAAGCGTCTTTCAGGTCCAGCGAGAAGAACCAGTCCTCGGGGCAAATCTGCGTGAGGATCTGCTTCAATGTCAACATCCTGAACTTCCGTTTCATGAGGGAGAGGTTCAGGTGTCTGAGGTCTAAGATGGGTCTAAGACCGCCATCTTTCTTGGGGACAAGGAAATAACGGCTGTAGAACCCCAATCTGCTTTCTGAGGGAGGAACCATCTCTATGGCTCCCTTCCTTAACAGCGTCATCACTTCGGTGCGGAGGACCTGAGCATCGTCCGGCTCTACCAAGGTGGGAATCACCCCGCGAAAACGCGGGGGTCTTCGGGCGAACTGCAGTGAGTAGCCGTGTTTTATTATCCCCAATACCCACTTGGACACTCCGGGGATGGCCTGCCAGGCCTCGGCCCGCGTGACAAGAGGCTGGATAGTGTCAGATGGCAGGCCGCTGATTAGGGGCCTGAACACTGACGAGTGTGGAAGAGGAAAACTGCTCTCTTTTTGAAAATGTGAAATATTTATTGTGTTTGCCATAACAATGTCGCTTTGCGTGGATGCAACAACGGTGGGCCAGGGTCGCATAGCAGGCAGGCGAGAGAGCTTCTGGGGTGGTCCGGCTGTGGCGGGACTTTGCCCCTTCCTCTTTCTTCCCCAATGATCAGGAGGATTTAGAGGGCGTTGGGTCCAGCACAATCCTTTGCCGGGGGTCCTGACGTCTAGGCGGTTTAGCGCGCTTAGTGGGGCGAGCTGGGTGCTGCTCCTTAGAGGGCGCCGCCTGGGGGGTAGAAGGGACAGGTTTGCTCTGGTGCTGAGTCGGCGCAGTCCTGGGGCGACTCGGGGCAGAGGTGGAGCGCTTGGGCAGGAAGTGTTGCATGGCCTGGGACGACTTCTGTGCTGCAGTGAAGCGCTCTCTAAACCCTTCTACGGCTGGCCCGAAGAGACCGGATGGAGAGACTGGGGCATCGAGAAAGGCCACTTTTGTCGCTCTCCTTAATCTCTGTTAGGTTGAGCCAGAGGTGGCGCTCCAGCACAACCAGGTTGGCCATGGATCGTCCAATGGTCAGGGCCATGGCTTTCGTGGCCTGCAGGGCCAAATCTGTGGCGGTGCGGAGGTCGCGAAAAGCAGGTTCACTAGGGCTAGACTCATCCAGGCAACGGAGAAGCTTTGCCTGGAACACTTGCAATATGGCCATGGTGTGTAGTGCTGAAGCGGCTTGGTCCGCAGAAGTGTAGGCTCTGCCAGCCATGGCAGAGGTCGTCCTGCAGGGCTTGGAAGGAAGGGCTCTCTTGCTTTTCCACCCCACAGCCGCGGGGGGGGCAGAGGTGAGCAGCCACGGCCTTGTCCAGGGGCGGCAATTACTCATAGCCCTTCTCCTGAGAGTCGTCTACTGAGCTGAGAGCTGCAGAGGAAGTGCGTAGGCGGGCCGAGTAGGGGGCGTGCCACGACTTCGTCAGCTCATCATGAACCTCAGGAAAGAACCGGGGCAGAGTGCTGGCGGGGTCCTGGCAGGTACCACTCGTCCAGCCTGCCGCGTGTCAGCTCTTCTTCAGGAGGGGCCCACTCCAGATGGAGTTCCTCAACGGCCTTGGAGAGGATGCGGAGAAGCTCGGCATCCATCCCAGCTTTGGTGTCGATGGGCTCTAGTGACGGCAAGTGGGCGGGGTCAGAATCACCGGCCCAGTCTTCCGTTTCAGAAGCCACGAGTGACATGGAGTCGTCAACCAGCTTGTCCTCCGATCCGCCAAAAGAGACAAGGTCGCTCGCTTCAGCCGAGGGACGATGCTCTGGGGGTGAGAAGAGGACAGGGGACGGCTCTCTCATTGGAGAGGGTGAGGCACGCGGGTGCTGAGCCGGCGTGAGCTCACCCAAATCCGGGCGCTGAGCCCTGTCTTCCCCGCTGTCTTTTCCTGGCCGGCTCGTGGAGGAAAAAGACATCGGGGGGGGGGCGTGATGGGGCAGGATCGCTTTCATTAAAGAAAGCGATCCGCGAGCGCAGAGAGGCGAGACTCATGCTCTCACAAAAGCAGCATGAGGTCTCAGTGAGTGCAGCCTCAGCGTGGGGTTTACCCAGGCAGAAAACACACTCACCATGGCCGTCATCATCATGCAGAGGAGCTCTGCATGTGCCACAGCTGTTAAAATGGCGTTAGAAATGCTCTTTTAGAGCGGTGAAAACCGCTGGAAAAAGCTCTTTTTGTGATCGCCGGATGGCGGCAGGAGATCGCTGAGAAGCGGCCCCGGAAGCGGGAAGCTGGGGCGGTGGCCGGCGGCGCTAAGAGCAGCTGTCTGCAAGAACGGCGCTAAGCGGCAGCTGTACGCTGCGGTGCCTTTTCGACAGCGAAGAGCTCGTTCCAGGTGAAGGCGTTCAGCAAAGATCCAACGAAGTGAAGTCGTCGCTGAAGGAGTAAGATCTGATTTCCTCTGGCGATTTGCCTGCTTATATAGCCATTCGCCCCGCCCATTTTGGCGGGCTTTGGCGCGGTGCATCGCCACAGGCTCGCGCAGAGCTACGCAGCGCTGTCATGGGTTTAAAAAAGTTTACATATTAAACCAATGGCAGTGCAGTTGCACTGCGTTATTGAAAAAAGGCTTCAGTATCGAGGAAAAAAGGAGCTTTTCCCCATAACGCAGTATGAGTGAAGTATCGAAAGGGAACTTAATTTTCAATTTATAAAAAAAAAAATAGTTATGTCTACAAACAAAAAGTTTTTTGAAATTGCAAAATCTCAAATTTTTTTTTTTTTACAGCGTAATTGCATTTAATATAAGTTTCTGAAAACACTGTGCTGGACACTGTATCCCATAATGCAATGAGCCCTACTCAACTTTCCTTTTCCATTGTAATAAATGAACTGTGGAATGAAGCAACTGCTTTTTAAAAAGTACAGTAGTTTTAAGACAATAATGTGCTGTAGCATACAGCTTTTTTTTTCTTCAAAAAAGTAATCATTGCATACTGCATGTCAACACACAATTAATAAAAAAGTAGACAATATATCACATCCACTGTGCAGTATGCATTAGAGGGTAGTTTTGAACATAGTGTTTATTTCACAAAACAGCTAATCTTAATCAAATGTGCACAGTAAAAAAAAAAAAAAAAAAAAAGGATAACAGCAATGTCTTTATTTGAAAAGGTACAGAACCTTTCACATGTTTCCATGTTGAGATCTACACATATCTGCAAAGACAGAATCTGAAGGTGCAGAAGCTCTGCAGAAGTAATGATTCAGCAGTTTTGGGCCTTTTCTGAAGATTAAAAATCTCTTTCAAGTAAGACAGTGACAAGTAGGCTTTACATGAGTTCAGTCTTGAAAAAGCACATCTGAGGTCATTTAGCAGTTGGTTAATGGGCTGGTGGTGTAATGGCTGCTGAAGACATCCATATGTTACACATTAGTGGAAATTATCATTGTAGTGATCATAATGAGATTCTTGCTTGTAATGACCTTCCGGTAGAGCTGAAATGCAGGGAAGCCTTCAGAATTGCCAGTAAAGCCATGCTTTTCTGACAGAGCATCTGCTAAATGGTAGTAGCCATAGGATGTGGAAAGCAACATTAAGAAATAGCTAGGGAAAATATAATTTTATCTTGTGAAAGATAAAATAATCTTCTGAAAAATAAGTACACTATTAAAGAAAAATACTTTTTTTAAAAAGTACGGAAATAATATAATTTAATAGAAAATACATAAGTATGATATGTTACTGAATGTGATGTTTTCAGACACATAATTGCATGTCAATTTCAATTTATTACAGTTTTAAATTATATTAAAGCAATCACCTGTTGCAGTATTGCCTTCTCTTCCATCTGTTATTTTGAAAGCATTTTCTCGTCTATGAAAAAAAATCAACCAGTAGCATCATGGGATGGATTGCATCACCTCATACTGACATATAAAGTATGTGGTGGTGTGTGCTAGCAGAGGTCAGAGGAAGTGGGACTGACAGGGTCAGGTTGTCTTTGTAGGTCAATCTGTTTCCTGAGAAAAAGTCTTGAAGTAGTCGAGGTCTTTGCTCATCACAGCTCTTATTCTACTGTTTAGTTCCCATAACCTCCCTGTGTCTGAGACATTTGAGGCAGTAGCACCCTGGAGATACACACACACACATCTCATCACATGCTTACATCCCCAAAGACAATCTCAGTGGTTATACACTTTGTCCTTTTTCTGTTTTTTTTTTTTTTTTTTTCTTCATCCAGCTCATATTGCATATTGCGTTATTGTAGAACAAATATTACAAAATAAGAGATCAAATATTTCATAAACCATTTTTACTTTTCTAAAGTAATACTCTCCAACAGTGACACCAGCAGATAAAGTTTATTTACTGTTAAATGTGAACAGGGAACAATCTCAGAACTTTAGGTAACGTTCTGGGAAGGTTCTCTCAAAGTTAAGAACAAATGTATTTCCAGTAATGTTCATGGAAAATTTGTTCAAAATTATCTAGTCTTCAATGATGTTCTTAAAATATTAGCACAAAAACATTATAGTTATTCATTAATTCATAACATTTTTTTTTAATGTTACAGAATGTTAAGAGAACATTTAAAAGTAACATTCTCATATTGTTTCCAAAATGATAATGGGATGTTCCCTTAAAGTTTGCATAAGTAAGTTAAAAATATTTTAAAACATTTTAAAAAAATGGACATTTTGAATGTTTAGAGTACATTTAGAAATGTTTTCATAAGTTAGCAAAACATTCTTAGAACATATTTCTGGTATCTGGGAAGTTATTCTGAAACCATTTGTATAGTATAAAGCACTATATAAATAAATGTGACTTGACTAGTATGCAGTGAGCAGTATGTTAGTAGGCCTGTTCCATTGCTAACATTGTCGTGCATTGGTTCTTATCGAATTTCCATCTCCCATGACACAGATGCAAAACACTCTGTGATTATATTCACTAAAGGTCTTGATTTATGTGATCACTCTTTATGACTATAGAGTGGAGCAAGATAGTCCTGAGAGACAGAACCTTTTGATCATAATGTATTTTCAAAAGAAAGAAAAAACTTTAATGGACTTCACATATCCTTTACAGATTCAGATCCGCAAAACGGCATATTGTGTGAATCAAAAGACATATGTTTAAGAATCAAAAGCTGTCACAGTGCCAAATAAAACAAAAGACTATAAATAGTTCAAGACTATAAAATACCACAATCTCTATGTACTCTATACAGTATATCACTATGCATGCTACTTCAAATATGAAAACAGGCTGAGAAACCTAGAAAACCATCAACTAAAATGTTGTTTTCTTGGAATGTTTTTTTTTCATGCAAGTCTAAGGAATGTCTATTTTATCACTAGGCTGAAATTGTAAATCTGCTTGCTTATAAAAAGCCATAGCACACCTCTACTCAAAACAGCAAGATTTGAGATGATCTAAGAGATCAAAATTCAAGTTGGTAGCACAAATGTTGCAGGATTAGTTGCAAACCAAAACTTTACCTCTAAACCTAAATATTAGCAATTGTAATAGTGATACTTGCCAAGCATGGCTAATTAGTTTAGAGGGCATTGACATCTGTGAGTACTCTATGCATTCAAAGCAAATGCTTTTTTTTTTTTTACATTGTATGGTTGTGTCTGTTCTGCAGGGCCTCTAGTCGCCTGTAAACAGCACAGGTGTCTTTCTGCCTTCCCTGCAGGATAGATTGAACAACATCAGACAGATGCTGATGCTAAATGCATTATTACAAAACAGAGTGGCTTGGGAAATAACAGGGCAGAACTGGGTCGTGCTGTGAACTTATTGCTATGATTGACAGTAATATATGGAATGAAACATCTGACAGGCCGATGTCAAAAATAAAGCTGTGCATTAAGTGATTCAGACTAAATTCAGAGTAACAAAACTACAACAGTAACAAATAAGCCTATGTATTGGCTGAATATACAGTATATATAATGAGTGATCCTCTGCTACCATCTACTGGTTTTAATGATAATTTCATGTCATTTTCATCTTAAAAGTCTTTGTTTTCCACCAGGAGATTTTGGCACATTTTTTTCCATGCCATCTTCATGAATGAAAAGTGAATCTTTAAAGTGATTTTTACTGCTCAGCTGTAGAGTTAAAAAATAATAAAGGCTTTAAAATATTCTAATTGGTTAAATATATATTAATGGCTATGAAGATAAGTTATTGATTATCAAGAATATGATGTTATTTAAGAGATGGCATACTGTAGCTAGCTAGTTAACGTTAGCCTAAACAGCTATGATAGTGTTTAGTTGTTGGCATTTTAATGTATAATTATGTGTATAGGTACTCTACCACGCTCGGCATATAAAATTATGTTAAATAACACGAAACTGTATGTTAATGCCGCTATCATTATTTACAGTGTTGCAATTATTTCGTTTCTCAGTTTCTGATAAGAACAAGGTGGTAGGCTATACAGGTCCTTCTCAAAAAATTAGCATATTGTGAAAAAGTTCATTATTTTCCATAATGTAATTATAAAAATTAAACTTACATATATTTTAGATTCATTGCACACCAACTGAAATATTTCAGGTCCTTTTATTGTTTTAATACTGATGATTTTGGCATACAGCTCATGAAAACCCCAAATTCCCATCTCAAAAAATTAGCATATTTCATCCGACCAATAAAATAAAAGTGTTTTAAAACAAAAAAAAAAGTCAACCTTCAAATAATTATGTTCAGTTATGCACTCAATACTTGGTCGGGAATCCTTTTGCAGAAATGACTGTTTCAATGCGGCGGTGGCATGGAGGCAATCAGCCTGTGGCACTGCTGAGGTGTTATGGAGGCCCAGGATGCTTCGATAGCGGCCTTAAGCTCATCCAGAGTGTTGGGTCTTATGTCTCTCAACTTTCTCTTCACAATATCCCACAGATTCTCTATGGGGTTCAGGTCAGGAGAGTTGGCAGGCCAATTGAGCACAGTAATACCATGGTCAGTAAACCATTTACCCAGTGGTTTTGGCACTGTGAGCAGGTGCCAGGTCGTGCTGAAAAACGAAATCTTCATCTCCATAAAAGCTTTCAGCAGATGGAAGCATGAAGTGCTCCAAAATCTCCTGGGGATAGCTAGCTGCATTGACCCTGCCCTTGATAAAACACAGTGGAACCAACACCAGCAGCTGACATGGCACCCCAGACCATCCACTGAATGTGGGGTACTTGACAACTGGACTTCAGGCATTTTGGCATTTCCTTCTCCCCAGTCTTCCCTCCAGACTCTGGCACCTTGATTTCCGAATGACATGCAAAATTTGCTTTCATCCGAAAAAAGTTACTTTGGACCACTGAGCAACAGTCCAGTGCTGCTTCTCTGTAGCCCAGGTCAGGACGCTTTCTGCCGCTGTTTCTGGTTCAAAAGCACACGCCTGTGCACGGTGGCTCTGGATGTTTCTACTCCAGACTCAGTCCACTGCTTCCTCAGGTCCCCCAAGGTCTGGAATCGGTCCTTCTCCACAATCTTCCTCAGGGTCCGGTCACCTCTTCTCGTTGTGCAGCATTTTTTGCCACACTTTTTCCTTCCCACAGACTTCCCACTGAGGTGCCTTGATACAGCACTCTGGGAACAGCCTATTCGTTTCAGAAATTTCTTTCTGTGTCTTACCCTCTCGCTTGAGGGTGTCAATGATTGGCCTTCTGGACAGCAGTCAGGGTCGGCAGTCTTACCCATGATTGCGGTTTTGAATAATGAACCAGGCTGGGAGTTTTTAAAAGCCTCAGGAATCTTTTGCAGGTGTTTAGAGTTAATTAGTTGATTCAGATTATTAGGTTAATACCTCGTTTAGAGAACCTTTTCATAATATGCTAATTTTTTGAGATAGGAATTTTGGGTTTCATGAGCTGTATGCCAAAAATCATCAGTATTAAAACAAATAAACTGACCTGAAATATTTCAGTTGGTGTGCAATGAATCTAAAATATATGAAAGTTTAATTTTTATCATTACATTATGGAAAATAATGAACTTTTTCACAATATGCTAATTTTTTGAGAAGGACCTGTATATAGCCTACCACAACATCAAATGAGCTTCACCAGAAGATTACGAGCTGGCTTTTCTTTATGCGAAAGTTCTAAAGAACGCTCAATTGTGGACTCCGTGAAAGCTTGGGGTGCCATTTGGGTAAGGGCCTATGAAGTGATACAAACACATAGTACAAAAGCACTGGACAAAGTGGAATACTTAACTATAATTTATTCAGTCTAATTACAGCTTCCTTTTTGTTTATCAAACATGAACTCTTGGTTGTGTTTCTGCTCAAATTCAGTTCAACATATTTTTTCTCATGGGATCTACAGCAAATCAAATTTTGAATGTCTGTCTTAACCGATTTAAAACTTTATAGTTACAGATACAGACTTTGCAACAGGTCTATTACACTTTCTGACTTCTTGTGGCAATGTGGTGTAATTGAAAAAAAAAAAAAAAAAAAAATTTAAAAAAAAAAAAAAAAAAATATATAAAAATATATATATATATATATATATTTTTTTTTTAAATTGTGTTTTGTTTTTATTATATTTCAGACCAACACTTTCTAGTCTCTCCCACTTGTCTGTCAAGAGTTGCACATGCATAAAAATCATTTTATCTGTTCCTAACCCTGGTGTAGAAACCAGCATCCCACATTGGAGACCAGCATCCAAAACATAATCTTTTCAGCATGGAGGACAAAAGTAAGACAAAAGAGTCTGTTTCTGTTCTTAAGACATTTACACTCTTAAGACTTTTATGCTGCGTCAGGCTGATAATAAACATTCTGATAAATTGTGATGATAGGAGGAGTATGCTTGTATAAGTGCCCAAATGTATGTTACATTACTTAGCAGACTCAGCACATCTGCTTGTGGACCTGTTTGCTGATTAGTCAGACATTCCCGGCCCATGATGTCTGCTGGTCTTGCAGATGTGCAGTGGAGACCCCAACCAGGGGGATCAGCATCTGGACTCCATCCCCTAATTTCAGGGTGTGTTCAAATGTCAGGCAGCAAAAAGAGTCCTGGGAAGACTTACAGGGTATGGAGTCCATCACATGCCCTCCTTGATTTCAACTGGGTATTAAAGGTAAGGAATTAGGGACAAACAATTTGCAAAGAGTTCAGAGAATAGAAGTATTCCAATATTTATCCACTCTCTAAAACTTCAAATCCCCCCATTAGATACACCCAAAACTGTATGCTGTCTTAGAAATTTTTTCTTTGGTGGATTTTTTTTGATTAATTCCATAAAAAGGCCATTCTCTCCTCTCTCCCCTGCTTTGCCCCTCATCCAACTTTTGCTCAACAGCAGCACTCCATCCTCATCATCTGGTTTCTCTGTTGGCTTGTCACCCAGATAAGATCACTCACAGATAGGAATTTTGGGTTTTCATGAGCATGTATGCCAAAAATCCTCAGTATATT
>NW_024879181.1:296544-456544 GCF_018340385.1 Cyprinus carpio
TGAAAACAATAAAGACCTGCAAATATTTCATTGGTGGTGCAATGGAATCTAAATAACACAATGAAAGTTTAATTTTTATAATCATTACATTATGGAACATAATGAACTTTCACAATATGCTAATTTTTTTGAGACAGGACTGTATATAGCTACCATCACTCAAATGACTTCACCAGAAGATTAACGAGCTGGCTTTCTTTATCGAAAGTTCTAAAGAACGCTCAATGGTGGGACTAGATCCGTGACGCTTTGGGGTTGCATTGGGTTGCGGTCCTATGTAAGTTATAGCCAAACACATTAGTCAAAAGGCCTGACCAAGATGGCATACGTACTATAATTTATTGATCAGGCTAATTACAGCTTCCTTTTTGTTTATCAAACATGAACTCTTAGGTTGTGTTTCTGCCTCAAATTCCAGTTCACAACATATTTTTTCTCATGGATTCTAACAGCAAATCAAATTTTGGAATGTCTGTCCTTAAACCGATTTTTAAAACTTTATAGTTACAGATACAGACTTTTGCAACAGGTCCGATTACACATTTTCTGACTTCCCTTGTGGCAATGTGGTGTAATTAAAACATAAAAAAAAAAAAAAAAAAAAATATATATAGTATAATATATAGCTTGTACTATATATATATATTACTATATCTATATTATGATAGATAGATAGTTTTGCAATAAAATGTGTTTTCGTCAGGATATGTACCGGATGCACTCGTCTCATACACTTTCTGTCCGGTCGTCCCACTTGTCTTGTCGAAGAGTTGCACATGCATAAAAAATCAGATTGTTTATCTTGGTCCTAACACTGTTGACACAAAACAATATTAAAAAAAAAAATAGAAACCAGCATCCCACATTGGAGGAACAGCAATCCAAAAACATAATCTTTTCAGCATGGAGGACAAAAAGTTACGACAAAAGAGTCTGTTTTCTGTTCTTAAGCAGGTTACACTCGGTTAAGAACAGCTTTATGCTGCCGTCAGTCTGATAATAAACACATCTGAGAAAGTTGTGAGTGATAGGAGGGATGTAATGGCTTGTAATAGGCAGTGCCCAGTGGTGTATGTTATACAGTACTGTGTAGGGTCAGGATCAGCACATCTGCTTGTGGACCTGTTTGCTGAGTAGTCAGACATTCCCGTGCCCATGATTGTCTGCTGGTTCTGCTAGAAGTGCAGTGGAGACCCCAACCAGGGGGATCAGCATCTGGACTCCATCCCCTAATTTCAGGGTGTGTTCAAATGTCAGGCAGCAAAAAGAGTCCTGGGAAGACTGAAAAGGCCATTCCTCCCTCTCTCCCCTGCTTTTCCCCTCATCCACTTGCTCACAGCAGCACTCCATCCATCATGCTGGTTCTTGTTGGCTTGTCACCCAGATAAGATCACTCACATAAACACCTTAAACACTAGAGAGAGGGAGACCCGGTGGAGAGACACTACCAACTTGTCCCTCTTCCTCTGTGGCATGTTAATTAGGGAAATAGAGTTGAGAACCGGGATCATGGAGCAGTTTTAAGTCATTACAAAGACAAGCATCCTCATGGGGGCTTTATTCTCTTTTCCTTTTGTCATTCATGTCACTAGACCCCTCTCACATCTGGCCTACTTGTATATTAAATTATTGATTTTGTTAGTATAAAATACCAATGCAAGTAAATGTATATAAATAAATACCATAAATATATATATAATATCTATATATATATATATATTATATATATATATATATATCATATATATAAATGTGTGTATTTCTAACTTTAGAAGCATTAAAGTTTTTGTATTTTATGCTCATCAAGGCTGCATATATTTGATCAAGGTAAACCAGTAATATATTGTGAAACATTGTTAATAGTTAAATATAAGTTTTGGGGCTACAGAGGATTTTAAAAATATATATTTTGTTCAGCAAGTATGCATTAAATTTATCAAAAGAGACAGACATTCATGTTACAAAATATTGCTGTTTCAATTAAATGCTGTTATTTTAAACGATCTATTCATACAAATAAATAAATAAAAAATTATCACAGTTTCTACAAAAAATATTAAGCAGCATGACTGTTTTCAAACATTAGTAAAAATAAATGTTTCTTAAGCAGCAAATCAGAATATTAGAATGATTTCGGAAGAATATTGTGACACTGAAGACTGGAGTAAAAATACTGAAAATCATCACAAGAATAAATTACATATTAAAGTTATTTTTATACAATTAAAAAAATTAAATATAATCTTTCACAATATTGCTGTGTTTACTATATTTTGAAATAAATGAAGTCTTGGTGAGCCTAAAAGACAAAAACGTAAGAAATTGAAATCTGAATTATTCAAAATTTTTGGTAATGTAGATGTCAAGATTCAAGATACAGTTTTTTCAATAGCCAAATGTAAAATACTAGATGATGCATATGGACACTATTTCTATATGGCTTTTAGTGGGGCCAGAGACTTTTTTAAAATAAGTCTTTCTGTACAGTCTAGGCCAAGGGACTGCATTATTAAAGGTGTTTGCTAAGGAGAATATTACTATTTAGTGATAAGACTTGATTTTCATCTTGTTGATAATAACAAAGTATCTGAGTCGTATATAGGGACCAGAGTACCTTTAGAGGTTCTTTTGATTTGGGCCTGTAAGTGACCACTTAATGCACAACCAACCACTAAAGGCACCCAAGCAACTGCACAGCAATGCCATGACAACCATCCAAAGCATCACTGTGTGTTAATGAGGATTTATATAAGCATTTGTGTATTGCATTTGTGATTCACTTGGCTCTGCCAGAGCCTACATGATTTTGAAAGCATTAGTCGTAGGTGAAGTGACCAGGATATTTTAGGGGAAAATATGTGTCTCTAAGGCTGTGCTATAACTTTCATAAAATTATAAATCAAATTGTAATTTATGCTAAAGTAAAATGTAAAACAACAACAACAACAACAACAACAACAAAACCCTCTCAAGTACAAAATGTCCATGTACTAACAATAAGCAACAAAAATATCTTGTTCTGAATTTGATGTAAGACGGATGACAACAATATTTGTAACAATATTTCTAAACAGAAAACCTGCTGTCCATGTGTATGTACAGGAGAGCACTATTTCTCATTTCATGTTCATTAATAAGAAAGTTTACATAGAAATAAAAAAAAGTCAGCAAGAATGTGGAAAATTGTCATCAAAAACTACATTGTGACCACTTTATTTGCCTCTTAATATTTTAGGTTCCTTATATTTAAATAAGCTGTACAAGGCCTGGAGCCAAAGCCACTGTCTCTGTCTTTGCCTGTTCAAGTACTTTTAGTCCAGTATAATCTTTACAGTTAACTTCTCATGTGATTTTAAACTGAAAGAAGCCAATGATGCAGAAGAGATTTCACACATTTTCCTTTGATCCTGATCTCTATTTTTGCAACAAGAAAAGGGCAAGTAGGCTTTAAAAGTCCCAAGGTAGAGTTCATGCCTAATTGAGGGTTAACAGCAAAAGGGATTTCTGCAACACAAGTGTCCTTCAAACAGACTCAGAGGAGGAAAGGGAGTGAGATGAAAGGCTTTTGGGCAGCTAGATAAGGCCACATCCTCCAGCTCTCTTTAACCCTCAGCCAGCTAATGATAAACAGAGAGATGAGCAGTGGACCATAGAGGAGGAAACTTAACCTTAGATATTCTGGTCAAGCTGCCTAAATATCAGTGTGTGGGAGTCGCAGATGCAAAGATGATGATTTATAGCATGTGGTCAGCTTCTGAAATAATCACTTCCTGATTTATTTATTTTTTTTCAGTCATTTACGTTTCTTAGTTTTTTGAAGAAACCTGACATAAGAAATTTACTTTAATCACTTAATTTATACTTTTATATCCGCTCTGAAAGTGAAAATCCTGCACACAGTATCTATCTCATATCTATCCTCATGTTGGGGGATAAGACTTCTTTTTATCTTCAGAACACAAATAAAGATAATTTAATATTCTCTAATCATTTTTGTCCATCTATTGAAAGTTTATGAAACCACTTGCATATATTAAGAAGTACAAAAAGACATTGCAATTTGCATTTTACCCGTTATTAGTTTATTGTCGGTTTATTGTCTAATAGTTGTGTTTCTCAGTTCAAAGAGTCATGTACTGCTAACATTTAAACTCCTACCACCGGTTCAGCTGCCTGTTGACTCTCTAAATCCTGCCAACGGTTCAGTTCACTGTTGATTTGCAAACTGCTGCCGCTGGTTGAATTAGATTTTAAGGTTAGACTCATGGTTAGGGTTAAGTTTTAAGGCAAAAGGTCGTGACACACCAAGTTGAAGGTCGGCTAGAGGCCATAGTTGACCAAACACCTTGGCTTTAGTTGAACCGTGTAAGCGTTTTTTTTTTTTTTTTTTTTGAGAAATCACTCAGATTAGCTGCTCAGCTTTACGAACCAGTGGATGAGAAGAAAAATGCAAATGACGAAAGCAAGCAAACGACAAAGTCATGAGAGCACACATACAATGCTCTTCTAACTTTACATCTTACCTGAATATTCCAATACACAATATTGGCCTCTAATGAAAAAAGTAAAGACCAATTGATCAACATGATTCATATTCAAAATGATAGGCAAGTGCTTCTTTGTTTACAATTTGTATATCTACAGTTCAAGCACAGCCTAGACGCAGACAACGCAAGGTAACAACACAATCATTTTTTGTCACCGCTAGTTCTTTGATGTCAGTTAACAGTGTAACAGGCTTAAGGTTTCATTCCTAGCAAACTGTCTATGATTAGTGGTGCGGGACAGGGTGAGGCCGGTGGAGTGAATGATAATGAGCGACATCTGTGCCACTCACCATTCTCGATTCCATACAGAGGAGCTCCGGAAGGATAAAAGGAGGAGTAATGACAGTAAAGGAAGAGAGAGGACCAGGCCTGGACTATTTATGTTGTTTTGGTTCTGTTTGTGCGTGGCAGTCATCCGTGAGGGGCTGTCGTGCTATTTTCAATTTCGTTTATTTTGTTATTAAATTATGTTTAATTAAATGTTCGTCGGTTCCTACCTTCTTCTTCCCGTGACTACAAACATTTGTTACATTGTCATCGCCCTCTAATTTTTAGGCATACTGTAGCTAATGGTTAAGTTATTAGACTTGGCTTTAAGACACTTTTTGTTTAACAAGTATGTTGATCCAGGGCCAACAGAAGATTTTGATCCAGAAACACATCCTTCTTGACAAAGTCAGAGTCTCTGTACATATGATCACTATACTCTTTATTATGGTGTTCCTAGATTGGACACAGTATGGTATTATTTTTCCTTTCCCTTATATGGAACTAATACTAATAATGAGTTATTTATTCATGTGTTCTTCTGCTCGCTCAGTTTTTTTAGATGAATACATAGAAAAACATTTCTTAAAAACACAAAAACACATCCCAGGGGGCTAAGACGCCTATCCTCTGTCTGCGACGGGTGTTCAGCCTAATTTGTAAGCCTGTTTATTCTCTTCAGCCCACTAATGCGCCCTTGTCATGCACACTGAAGCTGAAGCTGGATTTTCTTTGGAAGTGTTATGCAGCACAGGCAATAAATGGCCCAGCAGAGAGAATTGTCAAATCCCCTTCCAGATTGAAATACTTGTGTAGCTTGGCGTCCCTGTACACTGTCACTAAATTAGGCTTCTGTTGCCAAATAGGGAATTATGTTGATTATACACTGACCTTCATGTTTACGTTCTCAGAACTGTTATCTGCTGTGGCGATATCCCTTACGAGGCGAACTTGAGCTTGATTGTGTTGTTTGCACCAGCCATGCTGGTCAACCAGCTTTACCAGAAACAAACCAGCATAAACCTGGAAATTCACGTTGGTGTAAGCTGGTCTTTTCATTAAGGTGAACCCATCATCCATCTCCATTTAAAGTACATGATTAAAGGTCTCTCATTTCCCCCTTATTCTGAGTCCTGTGTCTCTTGTCATGGACAGTTCAGGTTTTGGAGATATAAGACCACACATAGACCCTTTCACCAAAGCAGGCTTTGTGCTGCTGTTCGGCATGTAAAGCTTTAAAGCCTGAAGCACTTTAAAAAGTATCTGATGGCTGACATCCATTATTAGACTCACATATGTCACTGATTGGACTTCCAGTGGTGAAGCAAATCTGCATGTATCCATGCTGAATCATTCAGAAGTGTTTTTAAAGAGACAGGCCAATTCATGAAAAAAATTAATGAGATTTAAGTCAACAAATCTTGTTTTCAGCTAAAACTCTCAATCTCTCTTACACTTCCTCACAAACCTGGCATGGTGGCAATACATGCGAGAACCAATGAAGTGTGTGCAGTTTCTTACACAGCGAGAGACACAATACCACAAAATCAAAGAGAATCCATTATAATCAGTGATACTGTCTACACTGGATGTGGTGCGATGAGACACTGACAGTAAACTAATGCCATGTTCATTTTGAGACATACTCCTACACTTGTGCTATTCCTGATGATAGCAGAAATGGTTTTTTTGGTTTTACGTTAATGCATTCAGCATAGTTGCCTTTACCTGTTGTGGTCAAAAGTCATGCTCAGTGTAAACATGGTGTAACCTTGACTTTTTTCAAAAAAAAAAAAATTATAGTGTGTTACACACTACACACATGATAGTATCATAAATAATCCAATGTTAGTAACTGTTTGACTCTCCAGCACAGTAGGTGGCAGTATTGCACGCTGGTTGCCACCTGTCATAAAACAGTAAAAAGAAGACACAGTGTGTAGTTACTAAATGCAGTGCAAAATCATGTTAAGATGACAGCGAGATGCTCTACTTGCAACTGATGAAAGTTAGCTCACCAGTTTGCTGAAGGCAAGAAGTATTTGTGAATGGCAGTGAAGTGACGCAACTTTAAGTATCAAGTTCTTACCTCTAGTGCCCTGTTGAAAAGTTCCTTTGTGTGCTAGGGAAATATTAAGTCACAGTGATATTCATGTATAGGGATGCCCTTGTGCTGACCTTTTGGCTAAATAGTTTTAACTTGTAAATATACGTCCTCTATTACAAGACTGAACTTGTTTTTCTCACCAATTGAGCTGTCAAAGCTTCTTTCAAAAGAGCCAGCCAAGCACTGAGCTGAAGGATGAGTTTCACTTAAGACATTTTTGTGAGACTGGTAAAGAAGCATTGTCAGTGTTCACATATCTTTTCAAAGAGTGAGCTACCACACGTTTCTGGATAAAAGACATGGACACATACTCTTTTTTCTTTTGAAGTGTTGTTAGATTTTTTTCTTTTCCCACAGAAATCTCAATAGGTGCTGGCATCAAACATCTCCACGTTACATGATGAAATGGCCATGTTGCCATGAAACTGATTTTAAGGTCTGTTGCATGCCTGGAGAAATGCACTTGGACTTTTCTGTGATAATCCACAGTGTTATCTAATGCGGCCAGTTTAAGAGAGCTGTGTGAGAATGATGTGCTGTCAGAAATCGAGAGCCTTGAGCATCTAGGAGTCTGCTGACCTGCTTGGCCTTCAGGTCACTTTATCTCCTCTGTCTGAATTATGCTGCTCATCAGTATGAGAACTGCTCTCTTCCTTCCCTTTGAATTTGTCATCAGTGTTTGAACCGAAGGGGGGGGTGGTGGCTCCTGGACCCCCACCACCCTCCCGTAAGAATTAATGGACCACCCATAAGAACCAAAAACTTAAACTTTGGATTTTTTAAAATTAAAAAATATAAAAGTGAACTGTAATTCAGAAATTAATAACATTCTCATCACATAAGAGGCTTATTTAAACGTTACTTAACTAAACTGCATACTAAACACTTTTACTAAAAGAAAAAATGTTATCACCTCATTAATTCACTTAAGGGGTGGGATTCCCAGCTAACAGGGAACATTCTCACAACTTTTACTAATGTTTTTTAAAAGTTAAATAAATGTTAGTACAAAACGCTCTTAAAGTAATGTTTAAGGAACATTTTAATAAATGTATTAATCTTAATAGTTGATTCTCAGATCAACATTCTCGAAACATCCTTATATGATGTTATTTGTACTTGAACATTCTCATAACGTTGGAAAAAAATAATGTTCTTACAACAACGTTCTCAAAATGTTCTTATGATGTTATTTAATGTTCTAAGAAATATTTTTTGTTAACTTTTAAATAGCATTCTGAACCCGAATGCTCAACAGAACATGTCTGAACATTCTTAGAATATTAAAAATAACATATTTTAGGTGAAAATAAAGTTTGGAGAATGTTTAAATAGCTTTAAATAGCGTTATAATCATGAGAAGAAAACTGAACATTTTAACATTGTTAGAATTTTTTAACTAAAGTTTCAAATACCATGATATTTTGCGTAAAATAATGTTAGAATAATGTTGTAAGAAACATTTCTGTAACCGTTAAATAATGTTAGAATCACAAGAAAACATTTCAACATTTTAGAAACTTTCAAAACAATGTAACCACAATGTTTTTTTTTAATTTTTTTTATATAAACTAAATTTGTAACATGGGCTGATACTATGGATACTCATCTTCACATTAAAGAGAAAAGCAAGACTTGGGACCCCCAAGAGCTATCTGACAAAATTCAAACACTGTTTGTCATCAAAGCAGGAGAGCTGTTAGCATGAGTTCAGAAAAAAATCCTACTGTTTAATGTGAGCATGTTGTACTGACGCAGCAGACAGGAAACTGCTCTCAGGAGACACTGAATCAGGTGAAAGTAAGGACACTACTAGAAAGGACACTAATAGAAAAACAGTAATTCCCAGACTCACATATGAAAAGAAGGGAGGAGAAGATTACTGTAAGCCTTCCATTAAAGGTCTTGTTAACCTAGGGGGGTATGGTAAATCACTGCCCCGACTGTAAATGTTTGTGTAAGTGATGTTTGGTTGTGCTGACTAAGATAATGTATTTTTGCTTTGAGTGCAGGGGAGGGATGGTGATGGAGGGTAAGGGAGGCTCTGTGTCATCTTTGATCTGAAGAATAGTGGAATGCATCACTGAACAAGAGAAAAATTCTCTGTATGTTTATTGCATAAAATGTGCTGTCATCTCTCATGATGAAGGGGGTTTTCAGACCCCACTAAAACAATCAGTAATAAGACCGTCATGATCAAACTAGGCTTGGCCGATAAACTGCCTTGGGTCAGAAAATAAACAGATACCACTTTACATAAAACAGCCTTTTTTCTCTTTTTTTTTTCAAGCTTTGTTGAAAAACCAGCTACAACCTATGGTTTTACCTATGGTTTCTGGCTGGTCATTTATGTTCATTAGATGGTATAAACTTGGTATGGTAAAAACTTGATCAACTGGATCATCTTGGACCTGGGATTCTTGAACTTTTAAGAATAAAATTTTACTATTTTTAATAAATGTTTTACTCAATTTTAACATTTTTACTTAAGAATAAATCTTATTGTCTAACCTAAGAATAAAGTTGCTTCGTTGTATTCACAAAACATCTCAAAATAAAAAACTTAAGAATTTTATGTTGTGGATATTTTTTTTTTTCCACTACAAGGGCAAAAACAACATAGAAAAATCACTTACCCATCTGTTCTTTGCTGTTCTTTGAGGGTGGGCCAAAGAAGCCAGTAGGTTTGCATTATGCAAATGAGTAACATGGTGATGTAATGGAAATAATGGAGGGACTATAAACGAGGCATTTCAGGCAAGGGTTTTCCATTGGAGAGATGAATTCCCTTTGGTGTTCCCTTTAGTGCTTTGAGGTGTTTTCATTGAGATGAGCAGCAGGGTCTTCAACAAGACTTGCCATACAATCAGAAAATACCAAAGCCTGCCATTTTGTTCATAAAAAAAGGATGTACTTTAGAAAATATTTGAGAACTTCTTGAAAGGGGTCTATTATGCTTTTCACTTTTTCAAACTTTAGTTAATGTGTAATGTTTGATGTTTGAGCATAAAACATATTTGCAATGTTACAAAGCTCAAAGTCTAATCTAAAAGGAGATATATACGACAAACTACTCGTTCGGACTACAATGTGCTTCTTTCAGATATTGTGAAGTCACAATATTACTTATTTAAATAAATTTCTGGCAACAGAATATGCAAACAAAAGGGGCGAGACCTGGTTAAGCTGTGTGAGATAAAATGAAGAAGAAGACCTGCTTTAGTAGCATGGTGTCGCCATGGTGAAGAGATGCCTTTTTTTCCCCACCAAAACCCCTTTGTTTAGCCTTTCTAAGGCAGGCAAACTTATTTTTAACACTGTTCCTGAACATTATAGCCCCAACAGAGGACAGCAGTATGGCAAAATTGATGCCATAGTTCATATTTACAGCTAAGCAGATGAAACTCGTATAGTTATGTGAAGGAGGGGTTTCATCGAAACAAAAACTAAATAGTGTGTTTGAGAATTATTCTAGAATCGCACCTATTAACTCCTTTAAAAACTTCTTAGAATTTATCTTAAGCCTGGAAATCCATGTTGGTCAGTTTGGTTAGGGCTGGTGTACAACAGCACCCATCTACCATGTTCCAAAAACATTGTTCATCACCTGCTATGACCTGATCTTTCCACACAGGAAGCACATATTCTCTAACCTTGACACTTACACATGCAGATTCAGTTTGAACACTTGTTGGCAGGATGTAAGGGCAGAGACTGGGGAAAACCCACTGGAGGTTAGGTCATCCGTGGAGCCTGAAGTAGAACAGTTGTGGTTTGATCGTGGGTGGAGGGTACTGGGCATTGAGAGATGATGTCACTGACCACATGGCACAAAAGGATGTTTTGACAATATTTAGGTTAATTGTGCCAAACGAGCTGGCAATGAAGAATAACCTCAGAGCAAAGGCGACATGGAAAAAGTTGTGTCACTATGGTGCAACATCACAGAGACACTAGTAAAACTGAAACCTGAGGACCAGCCGTACTCTACATTCACATAGAGAACTGTACCCTAATATAAAGTCAGTCCTTATTAAGAGGAGAAGAGACAGTGTGCTTTCTTTCCTTAAATATCTGCTAAAGAGGCTGACGTCAGAATTACTATGGTGATCAGTTGAGGAGACGCAGGGCACTGATGTCATCAATATCACCTAGACACACTGTTGCATTAACAATATCTAATTTAATACTGGCAAATTTTCTCCCCCTTTTCTCTCTCACACATGTGCATACACACAAAATGTGACTGGACTGGAGTGCTGAATTGCAAACATGTCCACATCACTGTGATCAGATGCTCTCTTAAAGGAATTGTTCATCCAAAAATGAAAATTTGCTGGTCAGTTACTCAGTCTTAAGCCATCCAAGATGTAGTAAACAGTAAAGATTATTAGGTAAAACCATGGTCCTTGGTAAAATGCAGTCAATTTGAGAGTCAAAAAATCACATTCAATGAATGCCCCTGACTTCTGATGATATATCGAGGTCTAATGAAGCAAAACAATTGGTCTGTTCAAGAAACTGAACAGTATTTGCAACATTTTTACCTGTAATACATGACAAATCATTCTTTTGAACTGGTTTGTTTTAGTGGACTGGATGAAAGTTCACCAAAACTGATATTTTCTCACTGCTGTTATTTTTGTAGTGTGTTCATTTTGTTTTTGAGAAGAAATGTGCAGCATATCCATCTAACAGTCACTGTCAGCAGTGTGGGTGGTGTTGGGATGTTCACTAACAGTATACCGCCGCTCTGTTATTTCAAAGTTGTTGTTTTTTTTTTTTATTTCACTATATTATAGTGTCTCCTTAATCAGAAAGGACCCTGGCTTGTAAGGCCGGGCAAATGTTGATGGTGAGGCCCATCCAGCCACCTCACACATTTTTAGTAATGGACACACCGCTAGACCACGTCCAAGATGAGGGGATGCCTCTGGTCAAATGGGCCCGTACTCTGATGGGGCATTGTAGGCCCAAGGAAGAGTACATTAGCATGACAGCGTCTACTATCCACCTAGAAAGTTTTTGCTTCATGACCGGATGCCCTTTGGTGCAGTTACGGAAGCTAACAAAGAGTTGTTCCGACCTTCTGGAGGGGCAGAATGCTCTATGTAAAATCTTAGAGTTCCCTTTCGAAAGGGAACTCCACTCTGCGTCCTCTAGAGGGCGCTGTGGGAATGCTGTCAGCGTTGCCAGTGCCTGAAGCATGAATGAAAAAACGACAATGAACTTGACATTGGCAGGCGGAAGCCTATGACGTAAGCTAATGAGCGACTGCGGATATAAAACGGCACTTGTAGAACGCATCACCCTCTTTTTTTGTCTTCAAGGTTTTTTTTTTGAGTGGTTAGGCTCTTGTTTGAGCCTCCTCTGAGCCTCCTCATCTTCTCAGCCCAGGTGTGAGGCTCTCTGTGAGCCTCCCTGATCAGCGGTTCTTGAGGGGGCTAGGCTGAGTTCACAGTTCCTGGTTCTCTCAACGGAGCTCTGTGGAGCCGCTTAGACAGAACTGGTATGTAGGCTCTATGTGAGCCTCACTAACTGCGTCTAGCATTGAGTAGTCAGGTCCTCTCTCGTTTAGAGAAACGTTACGTTGAGACCTCCACTCTTAAGAGCTCCTCAACTAGGTGGGTGTTGGTAGGCTTCCTCTCGTTTAAGAGTGTTATCCTGCTGAAGCCTCCGCTCTCCATAGCTACGCTTAGAAAGCACTATTGGTTTGTAGGCTCCTTTTTTGTGAGCCTCACTAACTGTCTTTAGCTCTGAGTGTTGTCAGGCCTCCTCTCGCTCCTGAGGGTCGTCATGCTGAGGCCTCAACTCTTAAGAGCTTCTCTAAGAGGGTTGAGTGCTTGGCTTCCTCTCATTTTAGAGTGTCATCCTGCTGAAGCTTTCACTCTTAAGAGCTCCGTCATGGGCAGTGATTGAGTTTGTAGGCTCTTTCTTTGAGCCTCGCTTACTGCCTCCGGCGCTGAGTGTAGTCAGGTCTCCTCTCGCTTTAGAGAGTCATTATGCTGAGACCTCTACTCTTAAGAGCTCCCCTGCCAGGGTTGAGCGTTGTTAGATTTTCCTCTCATTTAGAGAGTCATTCTGCTGAATCCTCCGCTCCCCAGAGCTCCGCGTAGGCAGTTTAGGGGTGTAGGCTCTTCTACTGAGCCTTACTAACTGCCTTTGATGCTGAGGTGGCTAGGTCTCCTCTCGTTTTAGAGAGTCATTCTGCTGAAGCCTCCACTCTCCATAGCTCCACTTGGACAGTACTTTTTGTAGGTAGGCTCCTCTTCTTTGGAGAGCCTCACTAACTGTCTTTAGCGCTGAGTGTAGTCAGGTCTCCTCTCGTTCTAGAGAGTTGTCATGCTGAGGCCTCCACTCTTAAGAGCTTCTCTAGGAGGGGTGAGTGTTAGGCTTCCTCTCATTTAAGAGAGTCGTCCTGCTGAAGCCTTCGCTCTTTAGAGCTCCATCAGGGGCAGTGATATGAGTTTGTAGGCTCATTTTGAGCCTCGCTTACTGCCTCTGGCGCTGAGTGTAGCCAGGTCTCCTCTCGCTTTAGAGAGTCGTCATGCTGAGGCCTCCACTCTTAAGAGCTTCTCTGAGAGGGTTGAGCGTTAGGCTTCCTCTCGTTTAAGAGAGTCATCCTGCTGAAGCCTTCGATCTTCAGAGCTCCGCCTAGGCAGTAGAGACCTCACTACTGCCTTTGAGGTTGAGTGTGGCTAGGCTGAGGCTTCCACTCTTAAGAGCTCCCCTACCAGGATTGAGCATGGTAGGTTTCCTCTCATGTAGAGAGTCATTCTGCTGGAGTCTACGCTCTCCTTAGCTCCGCTTGGACTGTAATATTGGTAGGTAGGCTCTTCTTTTGTGGGCCTCGCCAACTGTCTTTAGCGTTGAGTGTTGTCAGGCCTCCTCTCACTCTAGAGAGTTGTCATGCTCAGGCCTCCACTCTTAAGAGCTTGTCTAAAAGAGGGTTGAGCATGGTAGGCTTCCTCTCATTTTGAGAGTCATTCTGCTGGAGCCGCCGCTCCCCAGAGCTCTGCTAAAACAGTACTATTGGTATGTAGGCTCCTTTTCTGTGAGCCTCGCTGACTGTCTTTAGCACTGAGTGTTGTCAGGCTGTTATGCTGAGGCTTCCACTCTTAAGAGCTCCCCTGCAGGGTTGAGCGTCGTAGCTTTCCTCTCGTTTTAGAGAGTCATCTTGCTGAAGCCTCCGCTCCCCAGAGCTCCGCCTAGGCAGTAGTCACTACCTGCCGCTGGCGTGGAGTGTAGCTGGGTCTCCTCTCGCTTTAGAGATTCGTAAATACTGAGACCTCCACTCTTAGAGCTCCAGACTTGGACGGTGAGTTAGTCTATGATGATTGAGCGTGAGCCTGCACGTAAAGCCTAGCGTTTCGCTAGTAGGGATGCTGTTCCTAAAGTCCTGACTTGGGGAAATGGTTACCTAGGCACTTTTCCCTCAGCATGGCGGTGTTGGTATACCGTTCCCATAGCGCCCTCTAGAGGACGCAGCGTGGAGTTCCATTTCGAAAGGGAACGTCTCAGGTTACGCATGTAACATGGTTCCCTGAGAATAGGGAATGAGATGCTGCGTCTCTGTGCCATGCTTCGGAATCATGCCGTGTCTCCTCAGACAAAAAAAAGAGGGTGATGCATTCTACAAGTGCCGTTTTATATCCGCAGTCGCTCATTAGCTTACGTTTTTTCATTCATGCTTCAGGCACTGGCAACGCTGACAGCGTTCCCATAGCGCCCTCTAGAGGACGCAGTGTCTCATTCCCTATTCTCAGGGAACCATGGTTACATGCGTAACCTGAGACGTTCTGACAGGGCAGAGCAAGGATAACTCTCTATCCTTTTCAGAGAAAGGAAGCACAGAGAGCATAATGACCTGTGCTCTGAATGGAGTGGAGAGCACTTTGGGTGTATAACCATGCCTTGGTTTCAGGACAACCTTAGAGTTGTTGGGCCCGAATTCCAGGCAGGCAGGGCTAATGGAAAGTGCCTGCAGATCTCCTATTCACTTCACTGACGCTAGTTCTAGAACCAGAGCAGACTTTAGTGACAGTGACTTAAGGTTAGTAGACTCTAGCAGCTTGAAAGGGGGGTCCTTCAGGGCCCTCAGCACAGTAGGCAAGTCCCATGTAGGGACAGTGAGGGGGAGAGGTGGATTCAGCCTCCTGGCCCCTCTCAAGAAGCGGACAACTGAGTTGTTCCTGCCCACTGATTGGCCTGCTATAGGGGCACATGAGGCCGCTATAGCTGCTACATACAATTTGAGTGTGGATGGGGAGCATCCCTTATACAGCAGCTCTTGTAGGAATGACAAAACCACTGATAGGTTAGAGGTAGATGGGTCTTTGCCACAGTTTAAGCACCAAGCGGAGAAAAATAGACCACTTAAGGGCGTAGAGGCATCTTGTAGACGGGGCTCTAGCCTCTGAAATGGTGTTTAAAACTCGCTCCGGGAGGCTTGTAGGCTCCCGTCGAGTGGCCATAGGTGCAGGGCCCACAGTTTGGGTCGAGGATGCCATATTGTCCTGTTCGTTTGAGAGGAGATCTTGTCTCAATGGAATGGGCCAGGGGGCTGCTACCAGCAGCAGCGTTAGCTCTGATAACCACAGTTGGTTCTTCCAGAGGGGGGCCACCAAGAGAACCCTGTGTCTCTGTTCCCTGATGCACCTGATTACATGTGGGATCAGGGCGATCGGGGGAAATGCGTAAAGGATAAGGTTGGGCCAGTCATGGGCCAACGCATCAATGACATTCGAATAATAAAGTGGGCAATAAGAGTTGTCTTCTAAGGCAAAGAGGTCTACCTCGGCCTTGCCAAAGATCTCCCAGATTGTTTGAACCACCTTTGGATGGAGCATCACTCCTCTGAAGGGACATTGATCCGTGATAGGCGAGAGGTGCATTCAGATACACAGCTGTCAGTGATATTGAATCATTGGTGACAGCACTTTGCTCCAAACTGCCTAGAAGGATTGAGCCACTTGACAATGAGAGGCGCCGATCCTCACGTGTAAACACACTGGCAGATTGAACAGGGGCAGGCTGCTTTCATGGTAAAAACAGCCCGTCTCTGTGAGCGCAGCCATAGTGACACACACAAATTCGAAGTTGCCAGTGGCAGCATTCTGCTCCGATCTACTAAGGAGGATAGAGTTTAGAAGAGCGAGACTCTGAGTGAGCATTCTGTCTCAGTGAGCATGCCGGTCACTGCCCTTCTGCAGCAGATCACAGTGCAGCGGGGAGAGAGAGCACGCAGGTACAGTGCCGGTGTGAGATTGGTCAGACCCAGTTGCTTATTTCCCTGACTCCGCTGTTTCCCTCTCTGAGGTACACTGAAAGAGGAGAAACGGGAGAGTGGCGCTGCCTTCAATGAAGGCGGTCTGCAAATGGAGAAGCGCGAGACTCATGTTCTCAACGAGAGCATTCCGTCTCAGTAAGCGAGCAGTCTCTGCATGAGGGCTGGCCAGATAGGTGACGCACTCACTGCCCTTTGGCATCGTGCAAGATTCCCTGCATGAGCCACACTCGCAGCGCAACCTTTGCAACAACGTCGCTAGAATTTGCTCTTTTAGGGTTTACCTGCTAGAAATAAGCTCTTTCAGAATCGCCGGATGGTGGCAGGGGAACAGGACTGGAGCTGGAACTGCTGCGATGCTGAGGTCTGGATGGGCGGATGGTGGCAGGGGAACAGGACTGGAGCTGGAACTGCTGCGGTGTTTAGGTTGAGTGTGTTGGTAAAAAAAAGGAAAAGATTCAGTGTAGAGCATAGAGTCGTCACTGAAGGAGAAGAAATCTGAGAATCCTGTGGCGAACGCCCGCTTATATAGTCAGATGGCTCCACTGCCGAGCCATTGATTTGTTTTTTAATACACATCACAAACCAATGGCCATGCAGTTTCACTGCATGTTGAAAAAGGCTTCAGTTTAGGAGAAAAAAAGCTTTTATGAGTGCAGTATCGACAGGGAACTCTGTGCGGTTCTTCTTTTCATATATTTGACAGTTTTCAAAAATATTTTACTGGATGCATGAAGATACGGAAAAGAAAACAATGTCACTTCTTGTTAATTGTATTACTGTTGACGGCAAAGAAAATTTATATTTACTGAAATTTGAAGACCATCGTAGAAAATAAATATTTGTCTTTTGGAAATTTTTTCAGAATTTAGAAATTATGAAAGACATATGACAAATCAGGCCACATAGGTGTTTCATTTGGCATAGGTGTTTCAATGCATAAATCTGCATTCCTGTTTTGAGAGGTCTACCATGCGCAACATTCCTCACCCATCCCTATCAGCCCTACATCCTCACTGTGGGGTGTGCTTCCTGCAATTATACTCATCAACCATCAGAAAACTCCTTAGAGACAATACACAAAGGCACACATATTCAACTCACGGCCCTCCAATCATGTCAGATGGCAGTATTTGAAATGAGAAATGACAGTGTAGGCGCTCCAAACATTTCTTTGATTGCAATGCAAATAAATGTATGATTCTGTGGTCATGTCATCAGTCCTATACTGTACAAATGAACCCTGTCATTATGACTGAACTAAGGGCTTAATGTCCGCCGTGAGAATTGGCAGATTTCAGCAGATAAGGCTGTTCTGGAGAATGCCAGCTTGGAAGTTCATTTAGGGGTCAGCAAGTGCCCTCAGAGGGAGACGGGTTTGGGTAGATGGACTGAATGTGTTTCAGCAAAAGTTCAGTTGGAGTGGGGAGAATGCTGAAAATGGTATTGGTTTTTGCACCCTTGTTAAAAAATTACCCAAACTGGTAATAATAAATAAAATTAAATATAGTATAATATCAATGAATAAATTAATAAATAAATAGTAGAATAACTATAAATAAATAAGTATAGTATAAAATATAGAATAGCTATAAATAAATAAACTATAGCATAAAAGCAATAAATTAATTAATAAATAAACAGTAGAATAACTACAGTAAAATAAACAGAATAAAAACATAATTAATTGATAAATTCATTGATGACATATATTGCCATTAAATTTTAAATAATGTAATGTAAATGCTAATATTTTAATAATTTTTAGCTCTATGTATTTATTTCCTCATATATTTTGAGCCTTATATACATACTGAATATACATATATATTACACAGATATTTATGTTGACAAATATATTTAAAGAAACAATTTGCATTTACCAAAAATTTATTTTAATATTGTAAATGCATTTTCCTGCCCATTGAAGTATATTTCATATTATGTATTGTGCCATGAGAAGGTTTAAATACAAAATATTTTCAATTTGAAAAATATATATCATAAAAGTGTAACACAATTTGTAACATAATTTGCATGTACAGTATTTGAAATATATTTTGGTCCCTTTTTTAAAGCAATGTGGGTTATTTTTGATGTGAGCGGCCTTATCAGTGGATATCAGAAAGGATAATTAGAGTGCAGATGGATGGATTGGATTGAAAAATAAAGTGAGAATCTTTTCCTTTTTTTTTTTAAATAAAGTTGCCGGAACGCCCTGCTTGTCTTCAGGGAACTGTAATGAAGTATTAAAACTAAAGTTACACTATTGACCCTGTCACTGTTTTGTGACCTCATGTTTCACAGAGTAATTTTTCCCTGATGGTCAGTAAGATTCAGCTTGACAGTGACAGACTGAGCAAAGTTTCAGGCTTTGATTAGATTTCCATGCTACAGTGACACCAGATGGCCTAAGTTTTACAGTTACTGAGTGTTTTCTATGCAAGTTTACAATGACATCAAAAGTCTAGCTCCATGTTACACATCTCATTCTGTCAGCAGCTGTGTAAATGCTGACCACCCTGTCTGCTTTTTGGCTATGTAATATGGCAAAAGTTGTATGTATGACACTCTTTCTTCCATGGAACACAAACGCAGGTATTCTGAAGAACGTTCATGCTGTTGTTTTTGAAATTTTGAACAAAAGGGTGAATCAGTTTTACTTTATTGGTGAGCTGTTTCTTTAAGACTTATTTCTGGTAACTCTCTGGTGTCTTGTCCAGCGTTTGACTTGTGTGGTATGTATCTGATGTGTGCATGTGTTTAGGAATAAACAGTATGTAGGAGTTCCAGATAGAAGAACAGGAAAATGAATGGACTTCATTGCAGCCTGAGTCTCAGCTGGCTGTGGGGGTCCCTGGCATAGACCACAAAAGACTCTCTTGTCTTACTGACAAAACTCCAGTGGCGAGGAATCAGCCTGATCGACTGAAGGGAACAAATATAAAGTAAAGGACAGTCTTACACACAGCTGGTGACTGATGAATGTGATCATTACTGAACTGAGGCTACTGTAGACATGGGAGAGTTGCATCTGATTTAGTCACTTGTCTCCCTAATATAACATTAATATTACATGAACACCGTTTTTACTATTATAAAAACTGATTTGTGAACTTTAGTGATGTTGGAATAAACATGAAACACAATCTGCGAAGTGCAAGTCGAACACATCTAATATTTCTGCAAAACTATCTGGTGACATTAGTGACAAAAAATACAGGTATATAAGGTTTAATATATTTTATGTTAATATACAATTATTTTAATATATATGTAGGCATAATATATTTTCATATGTCCAGTGCATGAAAATGAAAATCTTTATTTATTTATTTAGCTTAGAAATGTTGAGAAAACCCTTTCTAGAGACTGTGTTATTCTAAGATAATCTAACAAATCAGTGGTTCCTGATTAGTTATAATGAAAGGGTCATAGGTCATGCACGTCCACCACCTTTTTCTTAGGCAACAGAACATTATCAAATCGCAACGTGCTTTTCAATGACCATGCTGATCTGGTATGCTGAAGTATGACGGTTATTTCAAGTTCTCTTCAGACTAGAAGGACCCTGAAACTCAATTAATAAATAAATGATTTGAAAACAAAGGTGTGTTCTGCATTTGTGCATACAGGCTTTGAGGGTGTCAGAGTTGGGTGGGTTCTTCTTGGCTAAACTTGGCTTGCTGACATCAATACTTTGGTTAGGGTAATTTGGCTTAAGTGTGTGAAGCACCCAGAACAATGGACTTCCTGTGCCTGCTCGAATGGTCACACATCTCATGCCCTCAAGAAAGGGGGGAAAGGAAAGGGGATTACAATTGACAGATTCGCATTTCCTTGTGGAAGTCTTGTGGATGACATCACTTCTGGCATAGCAGGGTGTGAGAAGGTAATGTGACTGAGAGAAAGTTAGGGTCTGGATAGAAGGTGTGCTTTTCTGTTATGTAAAACGTTTGTTTTACTTTATTTTACTTTATTTTACTTTACTTTATTTTGATATTTATTTATTTTTTAAATTATTTTATTTTTGATGTTTCTTTTATTTGAATATGTGGGCACACACACACACACACACACACACACACACACACACAATGTTTTTCAAATGATGTTTATAGCATAGCCCAGATAAATTGGTCTTGGAAAGAAAGTGATGAGAATTGTTTGAATTCATATTTAACCCTATAAAGCCTAAGTGTCATATTTGATTTCCATATTTCTAAATTATTAACATGAAAAACTTGTTGTACATAATCTACTGTACTACAAGCATTTTAGGTAGTCTGTTATACTGATATAAAAAAGTACTACATGCATTTTATGGAGCTATAAATACCATATAAATACCAGTAACTGCTCCTATACAGTAATATCATATTTTGCTTGATTTGAGCTTCTGAAGAAAAACTCCTACACAGTAAGCGATAAAACCTGATGTATCAAAATATGATGATCAAAATAAATAAATAAACACAACGCGTTTTTTTTAATAATATTTTTGTGTAAAATTTAAACTCTTCCAAAAAAATATTATTTTATTATGACAACTATTTAATTTGTTTACAGGGTTAAGTCTCAGTTGTTAGTATTTATTTTGGAAAATGTGAGCAGAAAATAAAGGCATTTTAACTGTTACTGCTGGTCAAAATATGAGACCATAGTCCATGTCCATCCCCTGTTGTCTTCTTACATCAAAATCCATGGCTTTATTAAGTCCATAACCCATACAGTGGTTTGTAAAGTTTGGTGTTCTTAAGGCATGAGAATCCCTCTTCTATAAAGCTGACATCTTCTTTCTTTTTCAAGTTAATGTTGTTAACTATAAAGAATGAGGTGAGAAGAACATTTTGATTTTAATGTGAGTATTTTTGACCTTCGGCTTGCCGGCAATAACAGCTTGCGTGTAAGCACCAGTGTGCGGTGATTGAGCAATAACACAGATTCCATGCTTTACCTTTGAGGTCAGGACCATTGTAATAGATCTCAATGCCTTCATTCAGGCCTGCTGTGTCCCTCTCTCTGATCCTGCCTTCAAAAAGATCAGTCCTCCCTGAGATCCCTATCGCTAGAAGCTAAAGCTAACCCACCCATTTTAAAACGCCCTTGATAAACCATGCTGAAACTAAAAAAATCACTTTGGTGTTTTAATGAATAACCCAAGAGCTTGGCTTGCTCTGTTTGCATGAACCGGCTCTGGTATTGTTTACATGCTTCTACGCATTTCGGTGACCATGAACGGGCAGGTTTTCCCATGGCGTACCATAAAATTAGGTTAAAGTATCAGAAAGTGTGGGAGAGAGGGTTCAAGTTAGGTGACAGCTCTTAAAGGTCTGATCCCATAAGTTACAGTACATGATGTCCACAACAACTTCTCGGTTGTCCTTGAATCTTGGATTTGAACATAGATATTGAGGACATTCTAAGGGGCTCAAGCAGGCTCTCCTTTAAGGATTGCATGTATGAGAAGATGAATAGCTTTTCTGGTGTGCACACCCAATTGTGAGATACAACGTATAAATCATTGATTGGCGCTCCCTCAGATTCATTAAGTCTCCCTTTTCAACAGTATTCCCAGGGAAGCTTTTATTGCTCAGTGGTTGCTCTGTCATAGCTCAAGAGACTTAATCAAAGTCTCATTTCATTTCAGTAACAACTTTGACTAAGCTTTTGACTCACGGGTTTATATAAATTAATATACTTTAAAAGAATACACAAGTGCAAACTGAATGTAATGTTTTCAGACACTTAATTGCATGCTAATTGCAAATAAATGTAAATGTGGTAGCACTTTAGTTTGGGGACCAATTCTAACTCTTAAATAACTATTAACATCGATTTTTGCCTTATTAAACTGAGTTTAAGTCAAAGTAATTCCTAATTTGCTGCTTATTAATTGTTAGTAAGATGATACGTTTAGGTATGGGGTTGGTTTTAGGGATCTAAAATATGGTCATGAAGAATAAGGCATTAATATGTGCTTTATAAGTACTAATAAACAGCCAATATGCATTCTAATTAACAGCTAGTTAAATAGTGAGAATTTGTTTCTATAAAGTGTTACCGAAAATGTATTATAGGTAAAATTTTATTAAAGGCAATTAGCTGAATTATAGAGTGCTTTTTTGGTAAAAAAAAAAACAAAAAAAAAAAAAAAAAAAAAAAACTACATAAAAAAAAAAAAAAAAAAAAAAAAAAAAAAAATATATAAAATATTATAATATACCTTATTATATACCATATTGTAATTTATACATGTATAATGATGAAGTTGCAATTTTATATGGTTAAAATATATTACCTTTAAATATTAATATTGAATAAAGTAAAAATTATGATCAAATACTTTACATGTGCTTTAGTATAACAACAGATCAAAATAAATGTACTTCTTTCAAGCACAACAAAAGATTAATAAAACAATTATATAAAATGTATTTTAAAGTATGTTTAATTTGACATCATTGCAAAGTCCACATTTATATTATATTATATGCAAGTGCATTTTTTATTTTTATTTTCTATATATATATGGACCACAGACACCAACATCAGCTGTCCGTGAGCGAGGGTCTGATGTTATTCTTCCTGCTGCTGCTTTGTTGTCTGATGATAAAGGAATAGTGTCATCCAAAACAGGTCTGACATGCAGACTCACTTAATTCTCCTGAATTACACAGCCTTATAACAATAGGGTAAATTCTTGTCAAAAAATGTCCTGATTTACATGAAGTAGCCTCTTCCACATTTCAGAGTCCTTGTGTCTGAGCCAACTATTTTCTCTCAGATTAACTGTTTCTCCTTTTTTCTTGCTCTCTGTTTACAAAATGTTCATTATATTGGTTTTCCCAGTTGAGAATCTCTTTACAAAATGGCACATATAAATAAGTGGACTGCGGTGTGGTGGTTCTTAAAAGCATTGCTGAGTATCTGTGCATGCATGAGTATGAAAGGGGTCTCATAAAAGCAGCCCACTCTCAGATTTCTTCTTGCACATTCAGTTGCGCAGTGGAATTGAAATAATAGTTTACTGTAGGCTATCTGCATATTGGACCTCTTTTGCCTACATAGTAGGAAAAAATAAAAATAAAATCTGTAGAAGAATGGAAAAGGTACCTGTTAATTTTCTGCCAGAACCAATTTTTGTTAATTTTAGGGATCCTAAAACACAACTCAATGAAGTGTTGAAGTGAAGACATATTTTTGTAGGACAACCTCGAAGTTTGCATCAGCCAAACAACCCAACAGGATTTTTCCATTGGCTTTTGTATTATTAAGGAAAATAAGCTCCGTGACCGAGGTTTATGATTCTTACACATTTTGGTCATCATGAAAATCTTAACAAATGAACACAGATTAATTTTGAAGTGTAAATCCAATTGCAAGACGTCCAACAGCAAGACGTGTAGTATATAATGTAGTTTATACATGGTAGGATGAAGTTACGCTTAAGGCAACCTTTTCAGTATTTATTTAAAAATGTTCCTTTCCTTAAAAGTTTGAGTTAGAATAGCTTACATGGACATGGGAATAAAGACAATAAGGCTGTGAAAGTGAATAGTGAGTAGACTGACTGTACATCATAATGTCATTTAACATTGACTTCAGGACAATGGAATTGGAAATGCTAAATGCTAATTCCTTTTTTTTCCCCTACAAAAATATATCATGCCTGCAGCACTAAACAACTGTAAAAAAATCAGTACGGAAAATTATTTAAAATTAACACAGTATATTCAACCCTAATTTATGGAATGTTTTAAACTGTACTTTTATGTAAAAATGCTAAATGAAACAGTAGGCAACAGGCATTATTCAGCATTGAAAGATTCAGCCATTAAAGATTGTTTTGATTTTTTTTTTTATTATACTTTTTTAAATCCACTTTTATAAAAAAAAAAAAATGTCTTAACATTTGGAAGTCAGAGTAAAAAAACAAACAAACAAACAAAAAATTCCGGCTATAAATGTTATGTAATTACTGATAATGGAAGGTTGAGTATGTGTATTGCATTGTGGGATAAAATACCCAGTGCATTGTAGCAAATAATAGGTCTTTCAGATATTTTATGAATATAGAAAATGTGCATAATACACACAGTATACATACCATGTACTGCAACATGTTAGTGTGCTATTCTGCACATAGCCAAACTCACAGCTCACACCTGCTGACAACAATATGGAGTTCAGAATGAATTCATCTAATTTAGAAATTCCTTTTGGCAGGCAGCAAACTGTAGCATGCTGTCGCTTTGCCACATGGCGATAAATTGCCGTCCTTGCCACCCGTCCCTTCTACCCCTTCAGTGTTTTCTTCATCTCCTCTATATGTCCCTATTTATGAGACCTTGTTTTTTCTTGCTCATAGTGGACTGACCCTCCCCATCTGCTTTCGCAAATGAAATAAGGACTCTAATGTGATTGAGTGAGCTGCTCTCTCTCTCTCTCTCTCACTCACTATCTCCCTCTCTCTTTGTGTCCTGGTGGAAGAGGAGGTATCTATAGACTGCCTTAGCTAATTTAAAATAAGGCCTCAGGCTAATGGAGTCATGGGGGTCTGAGCACCTTCCCCTCCCCCTTCTCTCCACCTCACTCTACTAGCTCCCAGTGCATGATTGTGGGAATCCATCACATTTATCAGCCTTTACTCTCTGCAAACTTATCAAACTAATGCCAGAAACAGAGAGGGATGGAGAGAGTAAGCTGAGAATAATCACACACAATGGCAATGTGTTCATAAGCATGTAGTACCATACTACTCTGTTTAGTATACTAGTACAGTATACTGTGCATAGTATGAATTATAGTATGTGAATTATCATACTGCTGCCCACGATGCCCAGACTGATCGTAGTTATGAGATGGCCATACATGAATTCCATCCCCGTTAGGCAGCTTCCCAATTCATCTCTCAATGGCCAGTTGCTTGGCTGGTGCATGCAACTCTTAAGAATTTATACATATGGTTCCCTCTGCTTCCAGGCCCAGGACCTTGTGTGGGACATTAATGTTTCCCATAAACACATTTTTTTAAGGCACTGAAATCGGCAGCAGACTACCAATCTACCAAAAGCTACCAGGTCAAAACATTCACTCTTAAAAATAAAGGTTCTTTATTGCTATCTGGTTCTATGAAGAACCTTAGATAACAGTGTAATAGTTAACCCATAAATAAAATATTTATAAAAAAATTTTTACTTATCCTTAGGCCACCCAAGATTTAGATGGTGTGGCGGGACGAGCCAACGACAGACACAGTGGGCGTGGCGTCAGGCCTCGGAGAGGTTTTTATTTAACACAAAAACCAAAAAGAGAGGGAAATACAAGTGTCCAAAAGGGGAAGAGTGTCACCCATAAACAACAGGGAATCTGGTTGTCCTCGTCGTGCTTGCGGGGATTTCGTGGGGGGTCCTGGCCAGTGTTTCACCGGAGGGAAGGGTCCAGGTAAGGGACGGAGATCCGGTGCGACCCGCACGCGCTCCCCTCTTTGGGTCCGGGGGCGCGAGGGGCGGCGGCGCTCGGTCTAGCGGCTTCATCCTCCTCGCTGGCCGCGGCGCTTGCAGGGGATGACTCGACGGCCCGGCATCTCTTGGCCCGACGGCCGTGTAGACGGCGGTGCTTGGTTCCTCGACCGAGACCGCGGGTTCCGGCAGCTCACGTCTCTGGTGGCGCGGGGAAGTCCCCTCAACGCACACCCTTCCTGGACCCAACGAGGACACCAGTGTGCAATGCACGGGGCAAAGAGACCGGTCTCCCCGATGGAGAGGCGCGTTGGCTTTTAACAGCGGCGGTGATGAGGCTCCAATTCCTTCAGGTGTGCCCCATCACACACTCCGCCCGCCAGCCTGACTCGTCCAAGCGCCCCTCCTCTCTCCCACACCCACTCCTATCGGGAGCCTGGTGAAGGGCGGCGATTTAGGACGGGGTGCCGGTGATTATCAGGGAGGAGGCAGCTGACTCGTCACAATGGGTTTGTTTATATATCAAAACAGATTTGCTGAAATGTAGTGTTACATCACTTGCTCACTTATGGATCCACTGAAGTGAATGGGTGCCATCAGACTCCAAACAGCTGATATTTAAAAGATTACATTACAATAACCTAGTAATCCACACCACTCCAGTCCATTAATTAACATTAGACTGTTAATTAACAGAATTGCTTTAGAATGATAGTATTAGTATTCCAAAAACAAAATAATAAAAGGGAAACACTGTGTTACATGAGCTTTTGGAGTTAATTTATCCAACACAATTTAAAGAAAACAAACAAGTCTCACAAGAAACCATAGCTATTTCACATTTGGTGTATTGGTGTAGAATATGTATGATTCATATTATTCATTGCATTTGATTCATTGTATTTGATACACAAATCTTCTCTACTTCTGTACTTTCACAATCACATGGTAAAAAGATGTGGTGAAATTTGAGCAACTGCAAATTAAGCAACTGCAAATTAAACTGTGAATTAAGGACATCTCGTTGAACAGCTTTATGCTGTTGTTTCAGGTTTCAGTTTTCCTCTTTAGCATCAGAGTCTCTCAACTCACAAGAATGTGTATCTTATTTTGGTTTCCTTCCTTGGTCTACACTTTGTACCTGACAATTTCTGCAGTTCTTGCATGAAATTTTGCAATCTTTACTGTATCTAGGCTATGACAAATATGTGTGGAAAACAAAAAAAAAAAAACCTTTTGACCTTCCGCTGTTCAAATTTTTCCGTATATTCCAAAAATTGCCAAAACTACTCAGTGCCATTTTTGGATACAGCACCACTAACATGTACAGTTTCATTGAAACCACAATCAAAATGACCTTCCGCTGTCCCTGACATTTTGGAGTGACCAAATCATACTCAGATTTTACACACACCTTGAAATAATTTCTTGTTGGTCTTATGGAATTAAACCCACTGTTTAAGATTATGTGGAAAGAGCTGAGTGAGCCATGCTTTACAAAGATTATATACAATGAGGAGAACACAAAATCAACATGGAGAAGAAAGTGAACGCCGGCCACACAGAGGTGACAGACAGACAGACTCCCCTGCTGCTTGTTACCAGAGCAACATCCAACTGTATCTCCACCCTGCAGTCCATTGCCTTTTTGTGCCTGAGAGTCTTAAGAGCCTCTTCACTGGTCATTATGGCACAGATGTGTTTGTTAGGATGTGAGTGACCCTGGTAACAATCTGCCCTGGTCACAGCAAACTTGCTGCCAGGATTTGAGCAAACTAAGCAGCACACAGACAGTTGCTTAGCATATCATATGCTTTGCTCATGAAATGTCCTAGAATTCTGTCTAGGATATACTGTACCTAATCATACATCGATTTTTATTGTTTTATATACCCTTGCAAAAAAGAAGTACACTTTAGTATAGACTAAGAGTAGTTATTAGGGAAATGATGAATGTGAATTGCGAAAGTGTGAACGGAATGTAATGGTTTTCAGATGCATAATAGCATTTAATTGCAATGCACTGTCTTATAGTTTGAATTATATTAGATTCAAAAAGCTGAACTTAAGAGTGCTTTTTTGACTTACATAAGTAGGTCTTAAGTGCATCCTTCATTATTTTAAATGCAATTTAATTATTTTATTGTCTTTGAAATATGGTTAAAGTGTACTTCTTAATGTGTTGACAAGCATTTACAGCGTATTCAACTAAATATACTTTAAACATTATTTTTTATATTTTTTATATTTAAACTTGTATGTCATATATTTAAATATATTTGCAATTACAATTTAGTACACTTAAAATATATTAACTTTAAATGTAATATCAGATAACATACTATAGTTAAAATCATAATTTTAGTGCTTACACGTGCGCCTTTAGTATTTTAGTCCACACATCAAAATAAGTGTACTTATTTAAAGCATTACAAAATATTGTTAAAACAATTATTTAAAATTTACTTTAAACTTCACTTAAGTGGCCTTTTTATTTCAGTTTTTTGTTTCTATTATTCTGCTATAAAAAGTAACTTCACTTAAAGGGTTTATCTGCATGTACAGTATATATCTTATAAGATTTGAAGTACACTATAAGTGCACATTCAATACAATTAAGTAAACTTTTTTTAACAAGGGCAAAGCTATTATATTGTAATATGTAATTTCTATAGGCTAAAAGGGGGGAAAAATAAGATTTGTTTTTCCAAATGAGGATGTCCTTGAATTTTGTGCAAATTATAGCTAAACATAGGCCTAACACAAAGACACATCCACACCTCCCTATCCTCCCTGCATGGCTTATTGTTGTTAATAGCGGTAACTAGTAAACAGACTGAGAGATGCCACAATAGCAACTGTCAGAGCCTCACGCGGATCACATTTTACAGCAATAAAAATACTCCATTGGAAGTCAGAGTGATGGAACATAAAACTTATAGCTCCCACACTGCCTGTCTCTCATAAGCAGTGATGAGCGGATGGGGAAAGGAAAAAAGTTATTCTAAAACTTTCCCGAGGTTAGGACATCATCCCAGAGCTTTTAGCTCCATACACACATAAGGGCTTTTAACACTGCACTTAACCACAGCTAAAAGGGATAGTTCACCCACAAATTAAAATTTTTATGTTTATCTGCTTTACCTCCAGGGCATCCAAGATGTAGGTGATTTTTGTTTCTTCTGTAGAAACACAAACAAATATTTTTAACACAACCCATTGTGGTCTGTCAGTCTTATAACGGATGTGGATGGTAATCACGGGCTAAAAACGTACAAAGAATACATACACCTATCTCTTTCAAGTGGACCACTGACACTATCTACAATCTCAATTAGGAGCGTCACAATGGTCCACTTGAGAGATAAGTGCCGGTAATGCACTTTTAAGTGCACTATAAGGTTCTGTGATCCGCCATAAAGCAAGAAGAAAGACGCCTCACATGCCTGCTGCTGAGAACGCGTTCAGGAGGACACACTCAGGGGAACACACTCAGAAGAATGCACTCAAGAGATTACTATGTATGCTATACATGGATATCTATGATATCCATGTATCGTCACAAGCCGCAGGCTTTAATTTGGTTTTGTTTGTGTATGTTTGTTTTTTTTGTTTGTTTGTTTTTTTTTGATTGTTTTTTTTTTTTGTTTTTTCCATGCTTTTGTTTGTATGTTTTGAAGTATGGTATGTTTTGTGTTTGTTTTTTTTGTTTGGTGTTCTACTGAAGAAAAACAAAGTCAATTACATTTGATGCCCTGGGGGTAAGCAGATAAACATCAAATTTTCATGTTTTTGGGTGAACTATCCCTATAATTTGTTGTTATACTCCATATAACTCCATATACAAGCCAGAAACTAAGCCTTTTTTGCACAGGCCTATCTAAAGGGTTAATGGTCCCACCTAGTGATCAACTGTAAAAAAATAACAAATGTTACCTCGTCCCAACGGGAAACCAAAAATAAAACAGGGAAAACCAACAATCAGAATCTCACACACACACAAACACTATAATTTGCTGTTATACTCCATATAACTCCATGATACAAGCCAGAAACTAAGCCTTTTTTTGCACAGGCCTATCTAAAGGGTTAAGGTCCCACCTAGTGATCAACTGTAAAAATAACAAATTTTACCTCTTACCAAAAGGGAAAACCACAAACAAATCAGTATGCATGATTATATGGTTGCATGGCTTTGCAATCAAAAAATGTCATTATAATGGAAGGTCACTGGGGCAAAACAGCCACGAACAACAAATGAGGAGAGAAAAAATTAAAATCTAATGCTGCACAAAAACTAACAATGCATCAAAGCCAAAGTTGTTACTAATCTTTGACATGTCCCAGACTGTGATAAAAGGTAAAAAAAATATCCAGCCCACAATCACTTTTTATATTGAAAATATGTCATTTTGTGTGTTTTTTTTTTAAAATATCCAGTCCACAATCACTTTAACTTGGTAATTAAAGATTAAAATCGTTGATTGTTGTTAAACATTTGGTATGTTTGATCAGGACTGAGGTTGATTAATAGATTTTATGCAAAAAAAAAAAAAAAAATACTTTTATCTGATACATTTTTTACAGCAGTTTAATTTAGTGGATGTTTTTCATCCACGAACATAACGAAAGGGTAGTGAATTTGCCCACAGTGTATTGTTAAGTTTTTGAAAATTTTTCAAAGCATTTTCCCAAAATATGTGTCAAAATAAGATTTGTCACCAAAAATCATTCCATTAGCTGAAACACAGAGAACGTTGTGGCCGAAATAAGACTCTCAACTTTACTCCCTAGTGGACGAAAACGTCCCCAACAACACATAAGGGTTAAACATCACTCTAAGCCTCGCCTTTTAAAGCTGGCTGCTAAAGGTATGTTTCACACTTGTAGTTCATTGGTGGGGTAGCACCGCTTTTTAGCTGGGGTTAGATACTTGGCAACTGACAGCCAGTCGTGTGCCTCACACTGTATTCACGTGATCTGGACAGTCACAGAAACAATGAGTGTTGTAAAAACAATTGTTTCAGCATTTTAAATATGTCAAATGGTAATGGAAACATTTGAACTGGAGTGAAAAAGAGACTTCTTCTTAACCTTATAGTCCACAGAAAACTCATTCAGAAAAAAAACTTGATAGTACAATATGCAATATACATGTAGTCTATAATACGGTGATATGCAATGCTAGAACTGTTATGTAAACAGGTTGCATACTGTGTTCGTCCAATCAGTGTCACGGACACTACAAATATGCAAATAAGAATGATAACCCCGGTTAATTAAGAAGAGTGTAAAAATTTAATCAAGATCACCCAGGATTCTGTACGACTCACGTTTAACTTATTGAAATGTGAAAAGCCCTATATATAGCCTTTTTTTCTATAGGATATTTTCTGTAGTTTCTATGGTGATTACTACGGGTGTAGAAAGGCAACAATTAGATCAGAACATTCACCTTTATTTTTCAGTTGTTGACAACTGACAGTCATTTTTGGTTTTTGTACCAAAATGATCGAATTAATTTGTACTGTAAAATTTACATTTCAGTATACATGATTAAGACATAATCAGAATCATCACAGCAAATATTTACACCTCTAATATAAATAGTTACTTTCCTTAACCTCTTTTTATTTTCCATCTGCACATTCTGAATGAATCTAACTTTTATTGGTCACTTTTTTTATCTGTGAAATTATTATATAATTTTAACTTTAGAGGATTCTAAGCATTTATTACTGTTGATCCAAACCAGAGTAAGGAGTGAGACTACTAAGCCAGTATTTTTGACTGCGTCATAATGTGATGAACACCAGCAAACACATCTACAAGTGAGTGTTGTAAATCCTCAGTTTCTGGTGTCAGTAATTCCATTCATAAACCAAGCTCACATCAGTGTTCCACATCATACACAAGCCGAGAGCGTAAGAGGTATTGAGGCGTGGTCCCTGAATCCACATTAATGCTTCCACTTAAAGGAGAACTATATGGGGTCTCAGGGGTCCAACAAAGCGTATATTCTTTATGGGGGCCACACCTTTCATGTGTCACTGAGATTCTCATCTGGCACATGGTTTGAATACTTGTTAACTGCTGTGAAGCTGGACTCTCCTCCATGATCTTAAAATTCTCTCAAGAAAAAAAAACTCACTATATATCATGTGTGGCTCCCTTGAGTGCTCACATAGTGTTTGAATGAAGAACTCCAAATATGAATAATATTATGTAGCATATGTGTTAGCAGAAACTCATTTTAACCCACATCAAGGCATCTTAATAGTATTAACAGACCGTTGACATTGTCAGTAAGATACATACAAAATACATACCTTGTGAAAAAGAAGTGCACCTAATTGTATTGAATGTGCACATGTAGTGTACTTTAAATCTTAAAAGTATATTGGAAAAAAAAAAAATCATGTAGAGTATATATAAAAAAAATAGAAAAGGACACTTAAATCTACTTAGAGTACACTTTCATGACTCTGTTTCTTAACACACTTAAGAAAATACTGTAATACTATCAAATTAAAAGTTTTCACTTTTTGTAATCTTTTGTTGTACTTTAGAGAAGTTCGCTTATTTTGGTTTGACTAACACACTAATGTACATATAAAGAGATATATATATACACACACATACACATTTTAACTGTAGTTTGTAATTCAATATTACCTAAGTATATTAAAGTTAATATACTTTAAAAGTACAAAACTTCATCATTACCTATATGAACGTACAAATTTATTTAAATAAATGGCATATTTAAATACATGAAAGTTTATATTTTAGTTTGACATAAACGTTTGTTGGTACATTCATCAGTACACTTACAGATAGAAGTAAATATGAAACGTACTTAGGTTCCGCTTAAATTGGTCTAAAATTTAGCTATTTGTGTTCAATATAAATTTAAACTGATACATATTAATTTTTATTTCAGTTAATATGTAATTAAGTGCCCCAAACTACATTCATTCATTTCAAACTTATTTAGAGTATGTTATTTCCATAAGAAGTACGCTGAAGTATGCTGATTTTTTTTTTAACAAGTACTGGGAACCAATTCTGAAAACAACACAGAATGTTTATACGTTGCTATGTTACAGGGCACAGGATGACCTGAAGGTTACTTTTCCTGAGGCCTGGGGATGTGCAGACCCTGAGAGAGAAAGCCTGCAGGAAGCGGGCCTTATATGAAAAAATGGACACACCACCATCATATTTAGAGCGCCACATTATGCATTTCAACCATAGTAAACCAGAGTGCAAACCACATGCAAAACATTTTGTGTCTTGATTACCATGCTCTACATTTTACATATTCAACAACTTACACCATGTGCTATACTAGACATAAAGAATGTGTCCCTCTCATGTAATTGGCCATATTGAGGAGAATCACATGGACCAACTGAAAACCATTCACTTTATCCCCTGTTGGCCAAAACATTTTGGTTTAACGATTAAAATAAATAGTGGCGGTGAAGTATATCAATAGAAAAGAGTAGGCTATTTATGCCATGGCTTCCCACAGCCAAAAGGTTTGCTTTTTGTGTGACGCTGCATCCACGTTCTGTAGGTATCAGTGTAAAAACTCCAGGACCCACAGTTTTCTTTAACCATCAAAAAATTACTTCGTGTACCTTTAAAGTGGCGTCACTTGTTATACAGCAAACATTTCATTATTAGCCATTATTAGATAGAGTCGTTGTGGTATTGTGCTGGCTGTTCTGGCTTGTGCGCGTCATTCAAAGCTGCGGCTGGCACTTGGCAGCCATCTCAAAGCCACTGGCTATTCAGAGCGTCCAAAAACAGCAAGAATTGTAAAGAGCACTGGCAGTGTCATATCTGAATGATTATGTATTAGAATGGGCTCACTTTTGCCAAACCCCTCCCCCGTCCACATCCTGCACCAATCACAGCCTGGACTGATTGGTGTGATGCGTCACCAGCTGGAGGATGTTATACTGTTCTGTCTGACACTGAATAAATCTTCAGTACATCCTTTCTCTGGCTGTCCTTCAGAAGACCTTTACAGACGGAGCCAGTCTGGAATACTTACAAAGCCAAGCTCTGTGTTGTGGATGGGATTTCCCTTTTTCCTGATGTTATGAGCATCTCTCTAAGTATTATGTGGTTTTACTGCTGCTCTACAGCAATATGAAGACAGAGTGCAGTATATCAAAAACATTTTACATGCTGTTTACTCATAAGATGCATCATGTGCAAAATATCTTGGAGATACATAATATATATAGATTAAAAAATATATATATTAATCAGTTTGACTGCATCCCAAGTTGTACTAAAAATGCACTAAAACTGTATTTATTAAAACAGCATGACAGTATTAAAAAGTATATTTTTAAAAACTGTATTTGCAGATAATATAATATCAATGAAATACTGCAAAAGGCCACTTAAGTACTTAAAGAGAGTACACTTTCATAATTATGTTTCTTAACACTTAAGTACACTTTTAAAAAGTGCCTTTGTAATAATGTCAAAATTAAAAATTTTACTTTAAAGTACATTTAAATTAATTGTTTTAATAATTTTTGTTGTACATAGGAAGTATCTGTACATTTTTATATGTGTGGACTAACATACTAAAGCGTACTTGACTATAATTTTAACTGTAGTTAGGTGTTATTCAATATTGCATTTAAATGTCTAAACTTTTTTTTTAAATGTACTAAATTGCGAAATTCATCATGACAATGGTTGTAATACTTTTAAATAAATGCTTTTTCAGTATATTTGGGTAGTACAATTTAAAGGGTTGGTTCACCCCAAAAATAAAATAACATCATTAATTACTCACCCTCATGTGGTTTCCAAACCTGTAAGAAGACCTCCGGTTCATCTTCAGAAGACAAATTAAGATATTACTGATGAAATCGGAGAGGCCATCTGACCCTCCATAGACAGCAACACATCTAAATGTTCCCATGTCCAGAAACGTAGTATAATACATCAGTAAAACAGTACATGTGACATCAGTGGCTCAACTTCAGTTTTGTGATGCTACGAGAATACTTTCTTTGCGCAAAGAAAACAAAAATAACATAATTTCCACACCATTTCCTCCTCCACCAAGTTACATCATCTTCCACCATTTAGAGAGAGTATTACAATGCATATGCCATGCTTCTCTTTCTCCTAAGCAAAAAAAAATGCTTATTACGCAAATTACGTTCATGTGCACGCTTTCCCTCTGAACGTAATCAACGCTGATAATGTCCAATACGTTCTTGGGTACTCTTTAAAATGATGGAAGATATAACTCGGTGGGAGAAGAATGGCTGAGCAAAATTATGTTATTTTAGTTTACGCAAAAAAAAAAAAAGTATTCTCGTAGCATTGCAAAACTGAGTTGAGCTACTGATGTCACATGGACTGTTTTACTGATGTATTTAATACGTTTCTGGACCTGGGAACATTTCAGTTGCGTTGCTATCTATTAAGGGTCAGATAGTTCTCTGATTTCATCAAAAATATCTTAATTTGTATTACAAAAGATGAACATAAGGTCTTATGGGTTTGGAACGGCATGAGGGTGAGTAATTAATGGACATCATTTTCATTCTGGGGTGAACTAACCCTTTAACCATTATTTCAAAGATAAGATAAGTGATTATGGAAATCACATTTAAAGATGTTCTTAAGCCCCATTAAAGTGTATTTAAAAAATCACTCTAAATTTCAGCTAATTGCATTTACTACACATTTAAACTACAACATATTTTCATTTAGTTTTCATTTAATTTCAATTAACATGGAATTAAGAGTCTGAAAACATTACATTCAGTTTGGACTTAAGTATATTAATTATATATTAAGTACTCTTTTAAAAAGTATGCTAAAATGCATACTCACAAGGGCTTTTCCATAGCAAGTTGTGGGCAATATTAACATGCTTGAATGAAAACAGTATCACCCAGGAACTTTGACATACTTTTGTATGTGACCACAATTCTATTTTACATATTATTTATGACAGTTTAGTACATAGAGTTTCTTATTTTCCAGCAAAAATATCTAAAAACAACGTTTTTTTTTTTTATTCTTTACATAAGTGAAAATACCTGCCAAATGAAGACAAAATAAACTTACATGATCAGCACGTTTTACACAGCTCTTTTCTTTCGTATTTCTTGATTTCACTGACAACAACCAATAGACATTCTCTTTCTATTTCACAAAATGGAATCTTAGCTGTATAATAATCATAATGTACAGTACAAAACTTTTTTTTGCAATAATAAACTGATTGTACTGTTTGTTATCTCTTAAATATATTCATACAGAATAATTAAGCTGTATCAATTTGCAAGTAACTTAAGTAAATTTTTATCCCATTACTTCCCCGTTTCTTCTCAGTTTATTAGTATACTGCTCCCCTGCCTCTCCATCTATCTTTGCTCAGGCAGTCTATTTAGATCCTCTAACTACTTTTCCCTCAGTTTATTTTCCCTCCCTCACTCAAAATGTAAACCCAGCTCTCCCAGGATGACCGGGTCTCTCACAGTTTTACTCCACTCACTCACTCCCGTAGGAAGAGTGGATACAAAAAAGGCCTCAGAATAGGTACCTGAGTCTCACTCAGTTAAGAGTCACCATTGCAATTGAATCAAGGATTCCAGACCTGTAAAAGCACTGATGACGACTTGACGGTGATGATGACAATGGTGAGGAAGGTTTGTGTATGCACAGAGAAGGCTGAGTCCGGAGAATAACGCTGGGGTGGGATGAAGGGTTTAGTCCTGGGTTATAGATTTGTAAAGGGCGCCTAGCATGTAAGGTTTTAATGGTTTTTGGCTCAAGTCAAAGAGCGTTGAGCAAATGGGACTTTACAGCATGAAAGAGCGTTGAGCAAATAAACAACATTTTTCTCTTATAGTACTCTCTGGCTAATGGGCAGACATGATTATTTTTTGCAAATATTGAAGCTGATGGTTGCAAATCTTTCTCTGCGGTGCATTTAAGTTTATTTGATAGTGTTAACTGTGGATTCCGTTTATGTTTTATGCACTTGTTTCTTTATATTGCCTCTGGTGGACTTTACCTCCTGGTTGGGAATAGGTCTTATCAGGAAGAAAAAGTTAAGTTTTGGTTGTTACTTGGTTTTTGGCATGTTTCTTCGTTTCTTAAAAAACCAAAATTATTTGCTGACAGAACATCTCCTATTAAAATACTCAGAACACTGTTATAGTACAACATGACCAGAATAAATGATTCTTATGACTGGAGTGTCATTTGGTGTCATTTGGACTCTTTTTAGTGAATAAAAAACTAGTGACTTCCTCTGTGAGTTGGTTTGTTTCAGTTAATTAAAACAAATGGTTGCAAGGGCATTTCAAGTGATTTCGAAGTTTACTTTTACCACTAGGCTTTCCATATGATCACAACATCACTAAATATTCTGATTCAACTGAAATTTGAAAGAGTCCAGAACAGAGACATCAGAGAACCTTCCCTTTTATATGCTATGCGTTGTTAACACTATTATGAATGCTCTGTTTTCCTACGCACACAGTTTTGGAATCAACAGCCAAAGTTTGCTATTCTGGGATGTGAGGTGTAAGACAAGCCCAACTGCCCTTTCTGCCTGCTGTCCCTTGCCAACCTCGACAAGCGGTTGGCCTCAGTCTGAGCTACATTTCTCTCACCAGCCCATGTCGGGACACACTGACCATTACACCACACACAACCCATCCCAACAGCCCCTTTCATTCCTGTGCAAACCATGTCTATCATTCCCCCTCGCAACTGCCAGTTCGATGTCCCTCAGGACATCTCTCCACCTGTTCCCATCAAAGAGAGAAAGAGCGATGGAAGGAGCGGGTGAGATATAGAAAGGAGTGATTAAAGTTGTGTGGCGGTACTGGAAAAAAGACAGGGAAAATACTCTCCAACTCCCAACTGACCGCACCACCTAAACGTGACCCTCTGTCAATGCAAAAATTAATGTAAAGAGTCATCCTCCTCCATATCCACGACATCCCTCCATATATTTCCATATGAGAATCAGTCCCTGTGCTTGAATGTGCTATTTACAAATGGTTTACAGAGGGAACATTTTATATTGAACATACATGTATGTTTATGGAATGTGTGTGGTGTAAATGTCATTACAATATGTACCACATTATTGTTTTTTAGGACACATAAACTAACCATGGTAATACCAGTTTGGACAGGAACCCATGATGTTATAACTATAGTATTATTTGTTGAATAACTACAACAATAAATAAAAAATACTACCCTCAACATATGTATTTATTTGTTATTATGATAGCCCTATGGAAGTAATTTTTATTTATTTATTTATTTATTTTTTATAATAGATTAGTGTTTTGTTGTGCTGCTTAAAGTGATAGTTCACCCAAAAACTAAAAATTGTTGGTCATCAATTACTCATCCACGAACGTGAATTTAGTTCTTACGCTAAAAAACAATATTTTGAAAGAATGTTGGTAACCTAAAGCCTGCCGGAACAACTATTGCTGTTTTCTGCAAACCAGGTTTGACAGAAAGCTTAAGCGCACCTGTTTGGCACTATTTATTTTTCCAAAGAAAAGCGTGGAACAGTGCGCGTCGCTGACAGCTAGTGGTGATCCACTTGTAATCCTTGAACACTCCTTGATAGAGGCAGCAGGTCTTAATCCAAGGCCTGCTCAACACATTCAACAGTCCTCCACGCGTATACCATCTATATTAGCTCCTCGGATCATATAGCCTGCTCTAGTTGTACTGACCCATAGGAACAGTCATTTCACCATGCTTAAAAGTTACGCTTGTCCTACATCTCAGACAAGAAACACTTGACTAGTTACGGCCGATCTAGTCAGATGCTTTTTCCACGCAAGAATGGTTTTTCAGTGCACTTAATTGAGGGACAGTCTGCCTGGAGCAACTCGTGGGCTTAAGAGCCTCGCTCATTACACATAACTCGTGTCTCGGAAGGACTCCTCCTATTCTTTGGAAGCACCAGATTGAATGAGCACTCAAGATATCATAATGTACATATAGTAACCAACCGAAATCCAAATTTTATAAGAATGTCCTACTACATATGTAGAACTGGTAGCATGACAAAACAAATATAAAATGCCCCATGTTGTTCCATACATTGAAATAAATATACAATTTCATGGTCCTCTGATAAATACTTTTACCATAGGGGGGGAGTGAGTATAATATTTTTAGACTAATGCATTTTGATGTACTTCACATAACCAGCTCCATATAACTTGCTCAGTAGCTCACACTGGTACATAATTGCACTTGTACTGCAGGTTCCATATGAATCAATTTAGTACACAACATAATTTGTTCACATAACTTCAGCATCACCGCATAATTAAGATTATTTTGGCTTTAAACCAAATTAAGTAGCCCTCAAAGTGATTTTTTGCCCGGATCCCAGGATTTTAATTCATTAAATTTTGTATATGTTTTGTCACATCGCTGAATATAATACTAGCTAACAAACTGTTAGTGGCAACAGTACATACCGTATTAGCATGCTAAACGCGAAGTCCCCCTGCTCCCTAAGTATAGCAGCAAAACCACCAGTCCTCCAACCACCTGCAATACAAGTCCCTCACTCTACCCAAAAGCTCCACTCATCATCACAACAGTGATGGGAACTATGGGGAACTATAATTTCAGAGGAAACTAGTATAAGAGATAGATTTAGAGCTAGAGCTAGTTGCTTAGGGCCAGCTTAGAGACCAGTACAATGCCTGTGGCGACATACAGTACAAACTCATGTAATAAATGTTGCAAGATTCAAGTTTCATCTGTTTCAGTTGAAAGTGAAAATACTTTAATGACCACTGCACTGGACAGTTCAATTGAAAATGTCATGAAAATGTGCATTAAGCAATGTAAAATTTATTTTACATTTTCCATTTATCAGTTTAGCAGACAACTTTTATCCCAAGCGACTTAACAAATGAGGACAATGGAAGCCAATCAAACAACAAAAGAGCAATGATATATAGGTGCTATAACAAGTCTCAGTTAGCCTAAACGCAGTATAACGTAGCCCGGGCTTTTAAATAATATTAATCAAAAAGAAAACGAGATAGAATAGAAAAAGAATAGAGCAAGCTAGTGTTAGAGGTCTTTTTTTATAATTGTATAATAAAAAAAAAAAAATAAAAGAATAAAATAGAAATCAAACAATTTGATGAGGTATGTTTGAGTTCATATTAAAATATCTGATCTATGATGCCAGACTTTAGTATCTTTAATTTCATATATTATTCAATGAGAAACAGTCCACTGCTGTCCATAAGGCCTGTAGGGTCTCATTCTCATGTGTTATTGTTAACACAGGGAGCTAGTCTGGTGACCATGGGGGTCAGGGTGTCAGGGTTGTTTGTTTAGTCTGCCTTTTTTCTGATCATCCCTCAAGAGACAGACACAGAACCCGCACCTGACAAAAGCACAGAGCGAGAGGGAGGACAAAGCATGATGGAAAAGTGGGAGCATCTAAATGGCCACTTTTCAGCCTTCGAGTAAGGCTTTGTCACACATGAATACTGCAAAGGTGAAATTTTTGTGTATATTCAGTGGATTCAGGGGGGTTTATGTATATTCAGTGATGTGTTGACATCTCAAGGTTACATAAAAGCAACCACACAATATATATATCTGTATATAACACCAGCTATATCTGTGTGGGAAAAATTTCTAAAGCTTGTACACGCAAACTATTTTATTTGATCACACTTCTCTCTTCTATTTGTCTCTGAAATTGAAAGTTAGGCCAGTATAATGTAAAGTAAAACACACCGAAAACCCAACCCTAGTTTCTCCCTTTTCTTTTATTTGCTTTCTAAAACGATAACTTTGCCAAAGTTATTTGTAGGTCAGATAAAAACAAGGAAAATAAAGGTGTAAAAAAAAAAACAACAGCTGAGGACTTTGAACCTTCTGTAGTAGTATTGATGGTAAACTGCATTCTCATTGGTCAGTTGTATATTTATTGCATTTCATCAGAAATGTCTATGGTAGTCAAGTACAATTCCAGAATCCAGATACACGGGGTTTGTTATGTGTTGTGGTGCTGGTTGACAAGGCATTGCTGTGGAGTTACTAAGTTGTTCCTTTTCTAAGTGGGTTTTCTGTGTGTTGCTATTGTAGTTGGATGTTGTGTGGGTTGTTTGGGTTGTTGTTTCTTCAGGGTGTTGCTATATACGTAAACAAGGTGTTAAAAGTGGATTTTGTAGTGTTTTGCTATGCAGTTGCCTATGGCCCAAGAGGATGGGATAGGCTGCCAGAATCTCTGCAAGTGTTTGCAAAGTGGATGGATGGTTTGGATAAATGAATGTTATGTAGTTGATAATGTGTTGTGGGTGTTTGCCAATACGTTAGCTATGCAGTTAATAAGGCTAAGTTTTTCTTATTGTGTGTGCTATGTGGTTGTTTTAAAGTGTTTTTTGTTTGGGTGGGTTGTTTGTTTTATGGCTCAGGTCCAAAAAGCCAAGTTCTTATAATATTCTGGACTCTATGAATCGGGGAACCTCCTTCAAAGGTAATAGGGCATCTGTCAAAGAAGGTTTCGAAGTTGTTCAAATCCTTAAAGATGAAGCTTTCATTAGACAGCACCACTCAGTGCTCAGTGAGTGTGTTTTTGGTTCCATGTACACTAATGTCCCTGCTCATTAAAGACATTTAGCAATCACCACAAGCAATACAAACCATTAAGATCTACTTCACTGACAGTTTCTGTCTTCCCTTCTCTCCAAAGCCCATTCATTAACCTCTGGACAGCCATTTTGCATACTGTAATGGCTTCTTTATTGTTCTGCATTAGCTTTGTAAGAAAAAAAGTGGAAATCAATGCAAATCTGATTTACTATAACTTGGTTATGTCCATATAGTCAGTGGAAGAATCTCATTATGTGGTTTAGACCTTTTATATATTCCACAAGTGAACATTTAAACATTGAAATTTATGAAATGTACCACAGCTCAGTATTTGGATATGCCCAGCCTATGTGATTTTCTTGTCACATATACATTAGGACATTAACATGTATTTCAATGTTTATATGGACATTATTAGAGTAACTGTGGCTGTACTGCTCACACTGTTCTTAATTGAAAGAGAGGAAAGCTTTATGTAGCAACAATATGCAAGACCAATTAAATACTTGTGTCTTTGTGTGTTCTTTTGTGCTAGGCCTTGTTGCTGTTCTATGAAAAAAACTCTGACTTTCCACACTGCTGCTAGTGGTGTATCATTATCCTTAAACTTAAGCTTAAACTGAGGATGTGTTACTTTAACACACCAGTATTACTTCGGAAAAAAAAAAAAAAAAAAAAAAAAAGAAAGAAAAAAAAAAAACACATTTTCCTTCATAATTAATAATTCACGTTGAATTATATTATAAAGTTATTATTTATTTTTACGTGAAATTAATGTCCAAAAAAGAGCTTTTTATTTATTTTTTTTTTTTTTTTAAACTGCCTTTAAACCACAAAAAAAGTTTTTTCTTGCACTACAAAATATTTTAACGATTTTCAGCTTTACATTCATTAATATCACCAGGAAAACAAGCAAGACAAACTGGGAAACTTTTAATTCAGTGGTTTGGCTGGTAGAAAAAATATCAATAGAAATATGATAACCTTGTAGTCGTTAGCAATTTCTGGATTTTTATAGGACTGTTGACTTTTGTCTGTTTACATCCTGAACAATAATGAATGATATTCTCTATACAATAAGTTTTCCTGCCTTTTTAAAAAAAAAAACAAACAAACAGACAAACAGATAAAAGGCAGGCAAACATTAAGACTTGAGTTCATCACAGGATCTTAGCTTTTTTTTTAATGTCATTCTGGTAATGCTGTACACTGTGTCACCTTGATAATCTCTTCCACTCTCACACTCAGCCTAAACGGGCAAGATAATCTTTTGTAATTCTGCCATTTCACACACCCATAAAAGATTAAAAAGCCAATTGTTTAAAAATATGTAAGAGCAGCATCCACAAAATAATCAAGCTAAACTGCCTTTTCTATATAATGGTTTGAATCTGGAATATGGTGGAAAGCTCTAGAAAGATGTTAGCGGTAGCACAAACGGTTAGGGGCATCCGCCGCAGTGTAGCGCTCTACCGTCCTTGCTGTACTTGTTGCTACAGCGGTGCTCATCACGAATGCAGCGGTGCCACCAGTAGGATAGTCATGTAGACGATGTAAAAATAAGGCAGCAAGTGCTTGCCACCACAGGCCAAGCAGTACGCCAGTGAGAAGGTGAGCCCCATCAGGTCGCCCGGTTAGTTCATTATGACGAGCCACCCCCCAGCGCAAACCAGAGTGGGTCATTGCAGTTTGCTCTTGTGAATCCCGCCATCGGCCTCCCGATCGGGTATGAACACTCGATGAAGGTGGGCGTTCTTACCCCAGAGTTTTGCAGTTACCCTCAGTGCGACGGAAAAGGTCTTTCTGGTGGTTGGTTGAGCGAAAAAATGTAGTTATCCCACCAGGCCCAAGATGAGGACACCTGTGCGCATGGGGTGTAGAGAGCTGGATGGTTGTGTAGACCAGGTAAAGTCCCTAAGAAGAACAAGAACCATGATACATGACATAAAAAACACTACTACTACTGAAATCAACCGACTGAAACCAGCTGTGTATGAGGTAAAATAGTGAGTCCAGTATTGTAAACGTCGGGGCGCCTAATATCCAACACAAATCAAGAGCCCAGGAAATACTGCTCAGAATACACACCTGTAGTGTGTAGAGAGGAAGGAAGCCACACGACGCAGTCTCTCCTCCCAGCCCAGGTCCGGTACCCAAAAGTGATCATGGCAGATGTCAATAGTCTTGATGTACCAGGCTTCGTTCCAGAAGAAGTTTCTAACACATAGATGCCTTAGAGGAAGAAACAGGTCAAGTTGTGAACTCTAGAGGTTGGGATGGTAATAATATGAATGAAATGAAAAAAACACTATATGATCAATACAGAAAGAAACTATGTGTTGAATCTAGCCCGTATGAGCAGATGCCACTACTAACATGTTTTATAGTGCCACCCTCAGTGGACTACATGACTCACTTGCAAAACATTGACCAGATTCATAGAAGTTGTCACATAAACATACCAGCTCCTGCTGTTTAGCAGCGTAGGATTAGTTAATCAACGTCCCACGCCACGATACCCGGCCCGGCCATTGAAGACAAGCTGAAGATTCAAAACCATTTTTCCTATACGAGGTTTGACAACTCAATTCCCCATCATGTAGTTGTAGAGGAGGTTGCCTGTGAATTGTGCTGCAAATTCAACCAGAGCAAGACAGAACCTATTTAGTGTGTACCTGTTTTTGTTTGGTAAATGTACATGCCTGTTCTGTGACCAATGGGAAACACTAAGAACACACACACCACACACACACACACACACACACACCCAACACACACACACACACACACACCACACACACACACACACACACACACACACACACACACAGTCTGTGATTGATGACAGACAAGAACAAAACGGTAAAAATTTAAAGTAAACATAATTAAGTGATTCATATTACTAAAAATAATTATGATACGTATTGTGTTTGTTTCGTTATTATTCATTTTACATTACTTAGTATATTAGCATTTACAATGTTGCAATTAAAGCACGACAGTTTACAATTTCATTTATAGTTTTTTAAAACACACCTCCTTCATGATTCAACAACCAAGTTTCAGCACGTAAATTTAATGGGACTAATCAACTGTTGTTAATACAGTGGGTATATAAAGTCAACATTACTCCTATTACAATTAAAGCATTTTGAGATGTAAAAAAAATTAATTTATATTCTTTTTTAGTAAATCGTTCATATATTTTTCACTTTAAATGTAACATTGAAAACCAGAAAAAAAATACTGTAATAAACAGATGAAAAACTTGTAAGGGAAAAAAGAAAAAGAAAATAAAAACCTAAAATTACCTGGTTGCAAAGTGTTCATGGGGCATGGTACTCTGTTTTGAATTAACCAATCACATTCAAACTCTTACTGTAAAGTAATTGTAATCCTGTGGTCATCATTTAAGTGATGGCTGATTCAACCCTGAATAAAAAATACTGTTTCTGTGAATTTTCTTAACATCTCTTGATCACATTTTGTTTTGCTGAAGCCATGGCTGCAAAGAGCTTACAAAGGATATGTGTGTTGTTCTTACTTGAATTCTGTTGGTTTCAGTATTACATGCAATATTAGATCTCAAAAGCTTCAGCTTAACAGAGATGTGTAGACGTTTTTTATAACCATATGCACAGTAAATAATAAAAATATGTTTTCGTACCAGTCCTCTGGGTTGGTAGGGAAAAGATAAGCCTTAATAAAAAGCCAAAGTGGACACAGCATAGCCAAGGATGTTGGTGCACCATAAGAGAGGGATTCCAGTTTTCAATGATGATGGTTGGTGAAAACCAGTGGAAGTACTGAGCATTAGCCCACCCATAAAACATGAATTGATTATCCAGCACTGCAGACCGTTGACTTCATACTTATTAATAAGACCTGAGAGAAAGCAACACGTTTATAGTAGATGAATTTAATATGGTACATTTTACAACACAAACCAACAGCGAAGCGATTCAAATGAGTGTACAAAGGGGACATAAGTAATATGCATACCTGCTTGGTGTTCGTGCCACCCTCCTGCACTCCTCCCACGTAACCTGGAAGAATCTTATGCATGAAATCTGGAACGCACATGGTACAGCACCACCTAGTGTAGACACAACAAATCTCACAATTCTATGCCAAAACTTCATTCAAATATTTCTCACTACAAATGTCATTTCGTATTTATTCTTATGTAGTTCTGCACACTGAAATGTGACCCAGATTGCGGAGATATCTCTTGCAGCCCAGGTGAAGGAAGGGGCAAGGTTCCAGATGGTGAGCAGGGTGGCGTCGCCGTTGTAGAGGTCCAGTAACGGATGGCTGATGGAGCACTGGTACTGATCACATGCCCTGATGAAGAAAAAGACGATGAAGGGGGCAAAGCACAGCAGACAGGATCACACCTGATAGAGAGAACCATCCACCTCCCTACAGAGATCGGCAGATTGGTAATATGAGTCAGAATAGGATATGGTTGAAGTTTCTGGATTTTAGAACGCAAATGACTGTTGTCAGTCTAAATGTCATTATTCCACACAACTTTGTAACATAATTTATGCATATTATTTCTGTTTTTTAATTATTACAACATTACTGATAAATAAATAAAAAATTAGAAACACCATTTATAAATACAATTAACAAATATTCTTGCACTATTCATTAGTTTACACATGATTATACAGTTTAATTAATTACTTTATAATATAATTTGTCCTGAAATGTTGATTTCAATATAATTTTGTATTTGAATCTACAGGTTCATGTGTGTCTGGTCTGTTTAGCAATAGCGCCTAAAAAAAAAAAAATAATAATAATTTACAAATGTCATTTAAAATCTGTACAACTTTGTCCCTCTTGCAACACAAAAGGATGTATTTATAGTCAGCCAAATTTCCAAGGAGCTTTTTTGTAGATACAATAACCAATGACATGATGCGAACGAGCGTCAGTCAAAGATTTTTTCGTGAATACTGTCTTAGTTTTCTGTTATATTCATCACACAAAGCTATTCGTATAGCTTTAGACGACTTGGAATAATGTCATATGGACTACTTTCTACCTTCAACTACTTATTCTTTCTTTTTATCTATATATATATATATAATATATAGATCTATATATATATATATTTAATTTATTTTTTTTATTTTTTTTTTTTACTGCAAGCAGAGTGGTTGGAGTGGGGGCTTCTTGCTGGATGTTGTACATCACCTTTATTTTAAAATGTCGTCAGCATGACCCATTTCAGATGTGGTCAAAAATAACAACAGTGGTTATATTATAAACAGATTCTGAATGTATGTATCAAAATTATTGTTAGTGGACTGTACAGTCAGAGCAGTGTAATTACCATGCTCTTTCCCCACTGTACCGGCTCCTCGCACGGTCTTTCACCCCTGCCTGGGCTCCACTGGAGCTGCCCTTATGGCGCTGGTTCTCACAGCGTCGGCTTGTCCGTCATCGATGTCTGAGGGAGTGAGATTTAAAAAAGCACAGAGAAAGAGAAAAAGAGCATAAAAATAAAAATACCTCGGAGTTTTCTAGCATTAGCGTATAAGAGGAGAACAAAGTGCACTGGAGATAACAGATAACAAACAGAAGATCAGGGTGTTATGTATGTGCTAAATATGATAAAGTTCAAAGGGTTTAAATAAATGATTATAACATAACTTATCACATATAATCTCAGAACCAGGCCAGGGTTATTTCCTTTAGTTCGTGTTGACATGGTAATGTTAACTTTCCAACTGATATGAGGTTTTTAATGTGTGCGTTATGTAATGCAAGCAAAGACAGATGCTCGCATGAATTTATTTTTCAGTTTATGGACCATTCCAGTCTCACTGAAAACTCTTCTTGTCTTTTGGATTATAGGGCACATTAACAAATATGCATATGAAATAACACCAAGAGAAATGCTCCACTCAGCGTTATATGGGTTAAAATATGCAATAGCATAATTTTATGCAACAAAAAGAGCATACAGTAAATAACAGCATCAGTAATACGGTGCATAGAACAATCACTAAACATGCTGATTCTGAAATCTAAAAAAATACTTTTCAGTTACGGCATCATTTCCACTACACTAAGACAAAGTGCCCTATGTTTCTTTGTAAAAACATGTGCATGTTACCAGAGGACAACATTTCACTAAAGACATGTTGAGATGAAATAGAAGGCAAGCAAATATTATTTGTACTCATTACAATCAAGCTCTGAAATTTTATCAAATCAATAAATATATTACTGACGCTGAGTGTATTTAGGTACATTAAATGCTAGTTAGTTATGTCATAGATATCTACGAGATATGCATCATCATCATTAATAAAAACAAATACATTGTTTGAACAAAAAAAAGTGTCCAAAACCCACCACTCATGATGTCACGCTGATATAACGTCAGGTGTACGTGACAACCTGGTATGCGTCATTCTTCTGCCAAAAAGTAATGTGCCACATTGAACTCAAAATGCGACTAAACCAGTTTTTAAAGCGAAAATATGGACTCCTAGTCGTAAACATTATTTCCTGGAGTGTGTAAGATTATAGTCATATCCATTGCCATTCCCAGTGTGACAGTTGTAATGAAATACGCTTCATTAAGCATGCAGACACTAAAAAGTATTTTGAAAAGGTGTGTGTACATACAGTGCTCGCAAAGGAAAAAAAAAACGTTATAGTTTACAATTGCAGTCATGCCACCACGTAAAATTCATCATTGTATTCTGTTGATAAAGTTGCATTTGTAGTTGGATTAGAAAGCGGAAGGGCTGCATAATAAACCATAGATTTTAATAAGCTGTACATGCAATGTATAATGGCAAAATATTGACTTAAAAAATAAATCTAATAAGTGGGCAAAACCTAAGGCATAAAAAGCAAACTGAGTAAAAAGTGAAATATCACAAAACGGCTTACAGTTATAGGGGCTGATGCTGCGCCACTTCACGCTGCCTAGATGTTGCACAGTGATTGTTGTAAAGAGCAAAGGGGAGTCTATGGCCGAGTTGCGACACCACCAAGGAACGACGTAATGACCATACATCCAATCAGAGACAGAGGGAAATACCTATCGTGTCAGTGATTGGTTGACCGAGGACCTGAAGCCTCCATTTGTGTGAGCGCGATGCGTCATCCCACGGATCTGCGTAAACGAGACCATCCATCTTGGCACCCATTATTACGACAGTTCATTCAGAGCATCAGAAATTAAAAAAAGTGCACGATAAATCGCCAGAAACAGCACACGAATTTATAAAAATAAGTAATTGGAAGGAAACATTTCAAACACTGTTTCTAAACACACACGACAAACTACCATTTACTTAGTCAACATGCAAATTTGTAGATAACACATCGCACTTTTGTTTACAAAGCTAATATAAGCCGTGAATAATAGCCAGCCACAACAATTAAAGAAAATCACATCTTATGAAGAAATTGAGTTCTACCATTTATTATGTAATACCGGTCGACTCAAAATTGTTACAATTTTAAATCTGTTTTGTGGACAAAAAATCGTTTTAGGGTGTTGGGAGATTAGTTGAATAATATGGGAGTCGGGAAATAGAACAGATTGCACGTTCGTTTGTCAAAGAATGTTTAACCTCAATATTTGTTCCAAAAAGTACCGCCTTTGCTATTAGTTTACATGCAAAATCTGTTTTCAACTACAGGTATATTCGGAGTTTAAACTAGTTTCCTTACGCTAAAACTAGTACTTTTACTTTGAAGTGCAGATTTGTACAGACCGGAAATGAAACTACAGTAAATAAAAGTCTGTGTCACTTACTGGAGCGGTTTTGCATACAATTTGAAATTCATTTGTAGCTGTGCCAAATGGGGTCGCAAGGTTACATTAGCGACTTGCAGCTTGATATCGGTGGGCACTGGATTTTGAAGGCAAATTGGACAAGAAATAACTTAAAAGTAAGTTCTAACAATAGTAGTAGTAACTAAACATTACTAAAGGTCTCCTGATCTTAAAGTGGACTCGTTATAATTTTAGTTCTACTTTATTCTCCAACAACAGGCAATGAGAATTGGCCCAACAGAGATCGGAGCACAACAGTACACAGACATGGGACCAGAGCTAGAAATCTGCGTTACTATGGGAATATTGTCACTCACAGACTAGATAATTTACAAAAACGAATATGGAGATGCATTTCCATTGACAGTGAGAATCCAGCAGTGTGTGGTGTGTGTGTGTGGTGTGTGTTGTGTTGTGTGGTGTGTGTTGTGTGTGTGTGTATATGTTTGTAAAATGAGAAAACTGAGGACTACTGTATTCTGTGGAGTCCTTTGACAAATCTTTCGATCCATCTGTGGGTACGGCTGTGCGGACCATTTATACGAGTTCCGACACCCTAGCTCCATTGTTTTCCAGGTTCTGAAGTCGCTCATGGAATCTCCTTTGACCCAAGACATCATCTGTGATGTGGGAATGTGGTGATATTGTGAAACACATTAGGGAAATAGAAAAAAAATTTAAAAAAGTATATGGTTTCTAAATGCATTTAACTTTACTTAAATTTGCTCTTTCCACAGGCCTGTTATGCATTCACAATGTTCGATACAACTGAGAGTCATTTTCTTGAACAAGTAAGAATATTACTGTAGTACAGCATTTAAAAAAGCATTTTTGGCAGCCAATTACTGCTAATGATAAGATAAATTCACAACTAATGAATATTTTATATATATATGTATGTATGTATGTATGTATGTATGTATGTATGTATATAATCAATAATACATCTAATAGTATGTCTATTTTTTATATTTGACAGAAAGATACTTTTAATTCGTCCTAAAATGCTTTGGCTAATTTATTGGCCAACAACAGGGGAATTTCGATGGTTTTCACCTTGGAGTCGGACCCAGGTATATTACACGATATATTGGTAAAATTTTACTTGGGGTCATGTGCCTAGAAAGTCTGTTAATAGTTCAGTGATAACTGATAAGATCACATAATAAAGAAATAAACTGCGTTGCGATATGTTGAGGAGTACTTTTTACCTCAAGGATGATACAAGATCTGACAGGGCAGGTAAAAATAACTATATCTTGTATTATCTTGGCATTATCTATTATTAAGCTCAATTATTAGTGGTATTTAATTAATTAATAATGGTTCTCATTATTTAACTCTTGCCTGATTTGGTACTCATGAAGCCCCAGCTCAAAAACGATTTCCACAAAAAAAAAATAAAAAAAATAAACCACTAATATTTTGGTGGAAACCCCAACCATGACCCCTTACTGCCATTCAAAAGTTTGGTATACAATGACGATAAAATAAATAATAATCATAATAATTGTTAAATAAATGGACTACGTAATTTCAAACAAAGGATGCATTTTAATTGATCAAAAGTAACAGTAAAGACATTTATACTGTTAGAAACGAGTTCTATTCCATATCAATTTTGTTATTTTGACGTTCTGTTCATGAAAGAATCCGACAGAGAAAGAATCCAGAAATATTACAGCCACAAAACTGTTTCAACATGATAAAAAAAGGAAGCAGTATTAATACTTAAGTACAAAAATAAATATATCTTAATTATTCTATTCTATATTGTATATTGCAATGACACATCATTTGGCATGAAAAATACTATAATCGGCAGCTGTCTCATGATAGACCAGAGTGCCGTTTGGAGAAAGGGGTGCTGTCCCAAGGACACCGGCTTAGGTGAGTGAGATTTGTGCTGAGCTGTGGAACCCCAGGAGGTAAAGCTCTCTTGCAACCAATGATCTCATCTGTACTGTACGAATGTCAAATTATTGTTTTTGTTTTACTATCTGTTTCCTTAAATCCTTTCCTAATCTCCTGCAGAGAACATTTAGACATGTTTTTTTATGTTATGTTATAATCTGGTAAAATAAAACATGAAAATAGTTCCATAATTGCTTGTCTTTGAAAAATGTAACTAACTTTTACTTCTCTCTTTAGTCCACATGTTGACATGGGTTTAGATGGTATTGAGATCTTTACCAATTCCTCTGCAAGCTACCATGAGCTACGTAAGGCTGACCACAGGGTGAACTTTGATCAAATCTGCCACCACTAAGGTATATACATTATATTAATATATTTAAAATAGAAATAGGAAACCGTTATTTTAAATTGTGATAACATTTTACAATATCACTGTAAGCACTGTATTTGTGATCAAATAAATAGGCTACAGCCTTGGTGAGAATAAGAGACTTTTTTCAAAAAAATATTTCAACAACTTCAGTACATATTAATGAATCCAATTATAAGTGGCCTTTGGAAAGATAGTGTTGACAATGAGCCTTATATATATAGAATATGTTTGTTTCAGAGTGGAGGGATCTATCTATTTGCCAATCAGAAGGGCTGTGATGGAGACCGTCTGTACTATGATGGGTGTGCTATGATTGCCATCAATGGAGAATATTGTTGCCAGAGGGAGCGCAGTTCTCACTTGAGGATGTAGTATGTGCCAGTTCACACTTATCTGAATAATGAAACTCACCCCAGTGACTGTGATTAACATGCTGACGATTTCAGTTTGATCAGTCAGGTTTCTTCTGACTTGCAGGAGGTTGTCACAGCCACTCTTGATCTGGAAGATGTTCGCAGCTATCGAGGAGAGAGGTGTCACCCACACATGGTGAGCAACATTAAAAGACACCAGACTCTAAAGTGACAAAACATGCTTTAAGTATTTTTCTGACTGCACAGGAATATGAGCACAAACCTTATACAAGGATCAAAACGGACTTCTCTCTGTCTGACTGTGATGACAGGTGTCTGCCCACACACCAGCCTGTGGAGTGGATTTTCCACACGCCAGAAGAAGAGATCAGGTAACTTAAATGTATACATTTAAAGGAATAGTTCACCCAAAAATACAAATTTGTTGACAAGTTACTCTCCCTCAGGACATCCAAGATGTAGATGAGTTTGTTTCTTCATTGGAACAAATTTGAAGAAATGTAGCATTACATCACTTGCTCAGCAATGGATCCTCTGCAGTGAATGGGTGCCGTCAGAATGAGAGTCCAAACAGCTGATAACAACATCACAATAATCCACAAGTAATCATCACCACTCCAGTCCATCATTTAATATCTTATGAAGAGAAAAGCTGCATGTTTGTAATAAACAAATCCACCATTAAGGCGTTTTAACTTTCAACCATTTTAACTTTAAACCGACTCCATGATAACACTTCCTCCAATTAAAAAAGTCTGTTACAATTAAAAAAGCTGTATGGACTCTCATTCTGACGGCACCCATTCACTGCAGAGTATCCATTGGTGAGCAAGTGATGTAATGCTAAATTTCTCCAAATCTGTTCTGATGAATATTATTATTTATGTTCGATTTCATTGGAGTGTGTAAATTGGTGAGGAAGTGATTTAAAATCCCCCCAGATATAAACAGGAACGTTTAATGATTTTTTAATGCTTTAAAACATTTATAATATATAGATATAAAAAGAAGATTTTTTTAAGACTCTATTAATACTTGAGCAATATTTTTAATTTCAATTTCACATTTGCTTTTCTTCAAATTGTTATGCAAATAATATAATTTGCTAATTAGTTTTTGAAAATATATATATTTTTAATAACAATTACGTTTTTAAATAAAAAAAAGCATGTTTTTCACTTGTGGATGACTCTTTATTTTCATATTGAAGCTTAACAGACATGTTTTGCTGCTTCTCTAATGGAGCTGTTTACAGTAATACACACCTCAAACGCCCGTAGTTTGGTGTAAACATGTAGTTACATCCCAATCCCATAAACCCATAATTATGACTTAAGAGCAGAGAGACCAGCTTATTAAAACCAAGTGATTTCAATCTTTTCATTGCAACATGCCAAATTAGTGTTCTGGTCCAGTGAGAACTATGTTTGTTACTTTATAGGTTTATAACTAAACCTGAATTGTGGCACTAATTTATTTTTCCTGGGGACCCTGATCATTCATCTGTTTGACTGAGAATAAAATATTCTGGACGTAAGGAGAGGAGAAACTGTGTAAGAAGGGAAAAAAAGCGTAAAATGTTATCAAAACTCCCCACAAAATAGTTTTCTTTAAAACAAAAACAAACTGCCAAAACCTATATATAAAAATCTCAAATTACAGTAAACCAGTCTGCAAATATTGGTATTGAAAAATTATATTTTAAATTTGGTGCATGCATTTATAAAATCAGTTATTACATGTTTAAATTTCTGGGTGTTCTTTCAGTCTTGGTCCTGCCTGTTGGTTGTATGGATCACTTCTAAGGAGGAGTGGATAGGTGTGTTTTTTGTTATTCTATTCTATTTTGCATGTAAATATCAGTGTGTATTATATGTTGTGCCAAATGTATGCAATTTAACAAAACTAAAAAAAAAAAAACTCGATACCTCTTGGTGCTTGTTTTCTCTTACCAGTCTTCTTAGCTTAATATCTTTGTTTTGCATTGTTTTATGTGCTTATGGTCATGAATGTGAAAGATATAGGACCTATCCTTTAGTAGCGGGCTAATAGAGAAAAACTTGTTTTGTGTGTGGGTAGTGGTTTTTTTTTTTTTTTTGGGGGGGGTGGTGGGGGTGTTTGGGGTTTGGTTTTCCCAAGAGGCTGGCGTGTCCTTCCTTCCTCTTAAAGTGGTGGTGTGGACAGTTCATCCACTGCCTGCATTGTTGTACTCCATGTGTGTGCAAATCTGCCAAGTCTATCAAAGATGGAAGTAAGGTCCAACCGCAAGGTGCTGCAGCTGAACGCACACACACACACAACACACAACAATATCATCATCATCACACACAACACACACACACACAACCAGCTCTTCAGAACATAAGAACCAGCGTATTTAAAGCTTATGCCTCTAAAACATGTTTCCCCATGTCCTTCTCAGATTCTGTCAGGTGCTGGAGGATGTGCACGTCGTGTCAACGACATTGCATCCTATAGGCCTGAGGGACCCACGTGAGCTGTGTGGACACCTCTTTAATACCACATGCTAAACATGGCTAGTGAAAAATCCTCAATCTGAGGACGACCCAGCAACAGAGCTGCTAAAGATCTTGCTGCCACAGATCGGCAGGTCATGGTGGTTTGACATGCTATTCTAGTCAAAAGTCAATTAAGATTAGTTTAAAATTTGTCTTTAAGTCTCTTGGTAGCTCACCAAGGCTGTATTTATTTGATGGAAATTACAGTAAAAAGAGTAATATTGTATTGCAGTTCAAAAGAGCAGCTTATATATATATATACTCGAGACTCATCACCAGGCACCTTTTTCCCAGTCTCAACTGTCCATTTTGTGGTGGAGGTCTCTGCAAATTGTACCTCTTTTTCCTATTTGTAGTTGGAGATTGATGGGTACCCGGTGGGGTCTTCCGTTCTTCTGTTGTAGCCCATCCGCCTCAAGGTTTGCGGTTTTGTGGCTTCAACAAATGCTTTGCCTGCTCCTCGGTTGTAACATGGTTCATTTCAGTCAAAGTTGCTCTTCTATCAGCTTGAATCAGTCGGGGCCCATTCTCCCTCTGACCATCTAGCATCAACAACATTTTCGCACCACAGGGACTGCTGCTACTGGATTTTTTCTCCCTTTTCACCACCAGTCTTGTAAACTAGAAATGGGTTGTCGCGTGAAATCCCAGTACTGAGGCAGATGGTAAATACTCAGACCGGCCCGTCTGTCACCAACACCATGCACACGCTCAAAATTGCTTAATCACCGTTCTTTTTCTCTTTCCCACATTCTGACATTCAGTTTGGAGTTCAGGAGATTGTCTTGACCAGGACCACACCCTAAGGCATTGACGCAACTGCCATTGATTGGTTTGAGTAGATAATTGCATTAATGAAATTAGCAGGTGTTCCTAATATCCTTTAGTAAGTGTAATGATATATTATATATATTTTAATGTAATTTACTTCTGTGCATGGCAAAACTTAATTTTTAGCATCATTAATCTATCATTCAGTGTCACATGCTCCTTTCAGCAATAATTCTAATAGCTATTTGGGTGCACAGACACGTTCTTCTTATTATGCTGAAAAATTTTTGCTTGCTTAATGTTCTTGTGGAAACATGTTATATCCGTATACTACCATTCAAAAATTTGGATTAAAAAATGAAATGAATACTTCTGTTCAGCAAGGATTCATTAAACGTGATATTAAAGACATTTATAATATCACAAAAGATTTCTGTTTCAAATAAATGTTTTCTTTTGAACTGTTCATCAACGAATCCTGCAAAGATTTCTCAACGTTTTTCCAACAAAGATATTAAGCCGCAAAAACTGTTACAACCTGTTATAATAAGAACCATTATTAAATAGTGCGCACCAATAATTGATAACTGAGCACCAAATCAGCATATTAGAATGATTTCTATGAATCATGTTCACTGAAGACTGGATAATGGCTGCGGAAATTCAGTTTTGGCCAACACATTAATAAGATTATAATTATAATATACTTATTCCAATTATAATGACTTGTACTAAGTTTAACAGTATTTTTTATTATTAATAAAGTATAAATATATATTAAAAAACAACTTTTAATAAAAAATTTTATCTGTTCTCTTCAATCACCTTAATATCAAATTGACATGCAGTACAGCATGCGGGAATTTTCTCTATTGTCCCGGGAAGTGGCCTCAGTTTCGTCTGATGCTAATGGGGAAAGTGCCAGAGAGAACCTGGCACTGCAAGACTTCCAGGTACAAGCACCCATCATCGACAACTGATTGCTATGAAGAAAGGTATGATTTTTTATTAGTGACTCGTCGCATAGTTTTTTCTGCCGAGAATACATAGTTAAAATTTTTCAAGCAAAAATTTTATATGACGTGTGTTTTATAGATGGCTCTTATATGATCCATGAAACTCAACAAAAGCGGCGGGCCTGACTAAGCAGTATCTGTCGAAGTGATCCATTTGGCTGACGTTTAATATGCAGGCATTTGCTTGCACTGTAACACAACCCACCCACGATTTTTTCACAGAAAAATATTTGGCAGTTAGAGATCCCCCCAAATCGGCAAAACCACCGACTTCAATTTTGCTGGAGTTTCAGCTGGGTATAAATCTTACTCCGTTTCCTAGTTAATGGGGTTCCCTATTTCTTAAACATAACTAACATAGTTAACATTAGTTCCAACTCTTTTCAGGGAAATGCATCTTGTTTGCTTGAGCATTGGCAACATCGTATTGCTTGAAGTAGAAACCTGTTTTTTAGAACGATTAGCTCACTGTTATGGATTGAGTATTACAGACACTAATTAGCAAAACATCCCAGATCTTTGAAAGTTAGCCTAATATTAAGTGTGTGTAACTCTTGAAATGTAATGACAAATCACTTAAAAGTAAATAGCATTTTGACTGACTATGATAATGTAACACCACACCAGAAGGGAGAACCCAATTTATTTTCGATAGAAGTGCTTTATTCACACAGCAAATACTGTATAATTGGTTCCTTAACAGCATAATTGCCGCTAAGACAGGTGGTAAGCAGAAACTAGGGGCAACTAAAAAAAAAAAGGATCCCTCAAATTAATGTGCATATCTTTTGTTTTTATTTTTATTTTATTTTTATTTTATTTTATAACTAGGCACCAAATCAAAAGAACCAAATAATCATGTTTAGTCCTTGGGAATTTCCAACTTGTCTTTATAAAGCAAAATGAAAATGGATAATAATTATAAAATGTTATAAGGGGTATTAAAAATTGAACATATAAACATTTTATATAATCTTAACATGATTAAAAAATTTTTGACAAGACATTACGATTTTTGTTTTAAATAATACATTATCTTTTTTTTTTTCTCCACCAAAAATTCTTTTTGCTGGACTTCACCTGAACGCATCCCTTGGCAAACTCCAGTTTGATACTAAACACTCTATACTGTAGAATATGTGCTAACTACTCGTTTTAATTTGTCAACATAACGTTTTCTACATTAGTTAACATGAACAATTAAAACTAAAATTATGTTATGCATTGTGACCTACATATGAACATTATAATTTTTTGTGACTAAACATTAATAAAGGTTAATAAAATGCTTAATAAATAACGACTGTAGTTCATTGTAGTAGTAGTATGCACTTAACTAATGTCAACAAATGAGAATCCTTTTGATATGGGAAGTCGTCGCAAGTTGCTAATGTATGTGCAATGCATGATGTGCTTTTAGTTTTCTCCATACAGGCTCGTATCAGATGATTTTTGGCCTATCGCTCTCTGTGGCCCGAGCTGTGTGTCTGTGGGCTCAGGGAAAACCTGGTGGTTCTCTTAGTTCTCTTGGTTCAGCAAACGTGGATGAGAGGTGTGTCTTTAATGCTGTATTTTTTCTTTCTTAGTATCCAACTCGTCAATGTATAATAGAGGTGCGTACAAGAAAGTATCATTTTGTCTTTTCCCAGGCTTTGACTGGATACTTCACTAAAGTAACGAACCTGCTCTCAGTGCTGATTATCAATGCCCATTGGAGTGTGTTAGTAAGATGGGAACTATAAGTCGTTTTTTGCAGTACTGGGTGTTAAAAAGGCTTCCAGCTTCACTGCCCTCATAGTGTGTGTAGCCTTTCCTTTTGTAGTGAAACACTATTGTTGATCAGAATACACCTGTGTAGTTACATAATCTTTGATTGTTTTAGGCCAAATAACAAAGCTACATTGGAGTTGAAATTTACACAGAGTGGTACAACGTTTAGGGGGTGGACACACCACTCATAGAAAAATTTCACTGGAGAAAGTTTCAAACATATTATAATTTGAAATAACGTTTTCTATGTGTATACAGTTATTACACATTGCTATTTATTTTGTGATGGACTGGAACACTGATTTGTCAGTAGCCATTCACTCCCAGTCCTCAGTGTCACATGATCCTTCATAAATCTCTTTTGTTATATGCTGTCACTTGCATTCCCCATCTTCTGTACAAAGCATTTTGGGACATGCATCCACCCGTACTGCAGAGCTTGAGCCACTGACTGATGGCAGCAAGGTTAGTCCAGACTGATGATGTAAATCATAGCGTCAACCTCATTCTAGTGTGATAAAAATGCAAGGTCCTTGAATACTACTTGTGCATTTACAAGTCATTTGTGATCTGGAAGCAGTGACGCACAATGTGACAACCTGTGTGCCAGTGGTTTGTACGGGTAACGTCTAAATAATTTAAAGGGTGTCCTATGCTGCGATTTGTCAATTATCCTTTGAGTCTTGTGAGTGTTACAAAAGCTCGTGGTGAATTAAAGAAGATCTGCTGACCGTTTGCATAAGAACTTAAGTCGCCGCACAATCATCCAACATAGATAACTTGCTTAATGAAATTTCATTGACATGCTACTGCGGTCACCCTTTTACATGACACCGCCTCCCCCCCCCCCGAAACTCGTTCTAACACTGCTCCACACAAAAAAGATGTTTGACATTTTGTGAGTTTGTGTGATATTGCCCGTATATCTGCCAGTTTCGCATCACATATCCGCTCAGTATGTATGGCTAAACAATTTATGCATAATGCCTACCCTTCAGATGTTTCATGGTAGTAGCCACAGAATGGGCGTACCATTTATTCTCGTTGTAGTATATTGTTGATTGCCCCGCCGGCTTGTGCCATGTCGGATATTGTTTATCACGGTATGAAGAGCGTGACAGCCCGTTGTTGGCGCCTCAAACCAAAGAAGGACTATATCCCTTCAGCTATCGGCATGGCCTGGGTCTGATTTCCATAGAAGTGGTTGCCTGAGCAGTTACAATTCCACCGATATGTCACTGCTTCGTGTGTATTGCGGCCAACTCGGGCATGTTTGCCATATTGTACCCCCACTTCACCGTGTGAAGGAAAGGGCTACCAGGCACCGGGAGCCACCCCTTCTTAGACTCTTTGCTGGCTTCACTCCAGGCCGCGGTGTGTGATGGCTTCAGACCGTTCTGAGATGAACGCAACTACTTTTTTTGTCTTAGTTTTTTTTTGACCATTTCCATAAAGAAAACCACATCAATTATATTTTTTTATTTTTATATCACGTTTATAATGGGTTATTAGTTTTCTGTGGTCTCGTTGGCCTCTCTTGTCCTTCTCAAGGCTCGGCGCAAGGGCGGCAATCTACCATGATTAATGTTAAGATACCGCGTCTTAACGATGTTCCGTCATAACGGCCATGAGGGCCTCTCGTGTCCGATCCAGGTCCCCACATGTCATTCAACTGCGCTGGATATGCATGTCACTATTTCACCCAAGACACACCGTCTAATTCAGTTTCGCTGCGAGCGAAGTGAACGCCATTGGGACAAAAGTCGACAGACGTAGTCGAGGTGCGTTCAGAAGGCGCTGAGCTGTCAGATGGAGAAACTACGAATGGTACAGTATGTTTAGTAAAATATAGTTGTCGGTTGGTGTCGAGTTTCTTCAGCCCTTATTACCTGCACACAAATACCACAGACGGCATACTACTATACGTTGTCTATCTTTACACAAGCTGCAAATCCCACAAACGAATGCTTCTGAATATCATTCATTTAGCAGCATCAGAGCTTGACCTTCAACGCAGCAGCCACATATATATAAACTAAGGCAATAACTCGTAACGTTACTAGACACCATCCATGCTTGCCTGCATCGAGGCTATTACATATACAATGTATGCATTTCCCAACATATTTCACGTTTTTAGGGTGTGGGAATGAAAATAGGGGTCTTGATCACCACGTTAATTGATAACATAGATTAGCGCTATTACCATATAAGGGTATACTTAATCTGTGTAAATAAGACCGTGTGTATTGTAACTGAGTGAATGAGAACCTATTTGAATGTCTTATAGGTTTTGCAAAGATACTGTGCACAATTATGTTTTAAAATGCTATTTAGACATTCAATTTTTCATTGTCTACCTTTCCCTTTCTTTAGTCTTTTTTTCTTTCTAACAAAGCGTTAAATATGTATTGTGGTACGTGAAGTAGATCGTATTTAATTTTATAGGGCATGGTTTCGTTGCGGCTGATGCCCTTGCATACTTTTTCCATCACTTTGTGCATGGAGACAGATTTTTACAGCGCTGAGACCTACATGCACGTGTTTCCTCTGTGCCCCCCCTCCCTGAGCTGAACATGGGAATGAACCTACTCAGAGCTGTCCTGTGATTTGCTTGAACTCACGAAAGATTCTCCAAGTTGTTGGCCATACAGCAGGTTTCTGGCTAAGAAACTACAATTCACTGTAATTCATGAAAGAGACCCTCTCTCCCTCACAGGTCAAACCTGCCCCTAAAATTTTCAGTATCTCACTAGTACCTGATACTTTTAAAAGGACCGGTAAAAATACTAATATTTTGACAGCACCATTATTTTATGACCAGTAGGGTCAACTTTGTCGCCATGCTTTGGTGCAAATGCACAGTTTTTGGGGTTTTGCAGGTGTCTTTACTAGTGTGAAACATTTCGATTAGGAGTGTACTCAATCAATCAGCATAAGATAGCACATAACACCCTTTCCTCGGTACATGCTGGAATAACCTACAGTCCCTGTATGACACTCGCTGTCTTTGGACCTCCTCCTTTCCTTTACAACACACATGGGCCTGGCAAATTCCCGCTGCTCACAATGAGGTCACAGTTTCTACAGAAACCATGTTATTTCGGCTGTAGTATACACCTTTTTAAGATTGAAACTTTACACATGCAGAAAAAAAAAAAAAAAAAAAAAAAAAATATATTATATAATATATCGTATTATAGATATTTAGATATATATATATATATATAATAGTATATAAATATATATATATACCGTAAAGGTCAACAAAGTTTTTGGGAAACATTGCTCGCTTCTTTTTAAGGCTTTTTGAAGAAGTTTTCTTCTGCTCATCATCCGCATTTTTGTTTATTTTGATCCAAAATAATGATTATAATTATCAATAATTATTATTACAACTTAAAATAATAGTGTTCTATGTGAATCATACGTTAAAAAAATAATTTATGGGGAGTTCCCTATCTCTGTGTGACTTGCAAAGCTAATTTTCGCATCATTACTCCAGCCTTCATGTCACAAAAAAAAAAAAAAAAATGGGTACATCATCTATCACATTATCATTTAGAAATCATTCTAATATGTGATTATTATGTGGTTTGGAAACAGTTATGCTGTCATATATTTGAGGCATAAAAGTTAAAACGAACTGCATTTTATGCAAAATAAAAAAAAATTATAATATATATATTCTAATAATATATTTTTCTGTACTCTCACTTTTTAAAATCAATTTAAAACACCATCCTTGCTGAATAGAAAGTATGTTTTTATAGTTAAAAAAAGAAAGAAAAAAAATAACTGACCCCCAATTTACGGACCATAGGGTATATTGTTATTACACGAAGTCATTTTGTTCTCAATACTTTTAAAAACAACGGGCGACATTCACCTTCTCTTCTTCATTATTTCTTTCTTCTTTTTTACTCGATTCTTTATTCTCAAAGTATCCTAAAAAAGTATCACTGTTTCTGAAAAAATATTAAGCAGGCAGACATGTTATATCACAAACTTTGATAATGAATCATCATATTTAGGAAGGTTTCTCTCAAGGATCAGAATGATAATGAGCCTAAAATTCAGCTTTGCCATCACAGAAATATAATGATAATTTTAAAGTATATATTATTTTACAAAAACAATTATTTTAAATTGTAATAATTATCACAATATTAACATTTTTTTTCTTGTATTTTTTGATCAAATAACTGCCAACGCTTGAATGAAGCAAGAAGAAACCCTTCCTTGTCTTTCATTAAAATGCTCGTGCTAAAAACCCAAGTAATTTAATATTACAAAACTTTTTCGACCGGCTTGGTTTCTGTACCATCATAAATCTGATACTAGTAGATGAAAAATGCTTTAAAATGTATAGCTGTATGCTCAACATTGTGTGCCAGTTAAAATGTATTTATATAGGTATGTGTAAATTTTGTTTGAGAAGATGTCTGTATAATTTATTTTTCTATTTGTAATGAAATTCTGTTCATAGGTATTCTCTACGTTGTATTCAGGTGGGCTATGATGGGAGTGATATGGAAGGCTGTAATCACGCTGTTACCTCAGAAGCCAAAGTGATCCTCTAGCATCCACAGATTCGTCTCGGCCGCTGATGTAGATATTAAGTCGCTTCAATGCAGTTCTCTACAACTGCACATGCACTGCCAACTTGTGTTCCACTTACTAATACTTTCTTGTTTTTAATTAGGAATGTCTATCAATCACTAAAACAATGTCTTCAAGTTATGTTATTCACATTATATCATTGGCCCCCCCCCCAAATATTCCAGATCTTATGATTATTCTTAATATACTGTATGGTACTGGTTGTTTGCAAATAACACAATACCATATGAAAATGTGCGTGTGAAATGGAATAAACGTAAACATATATGAATAAATCTTAGTGTCAGATATCCCTGTAACTGTAAACTATCGCACCTTTATTAGAAAGCTTTATTGAAGAATTTGCCAAGAACACAACCAATATTAGTCCAAGATCAGGCTTAAGTGTGTACTGAATAAATGACTCTATAACCCCAGCAAACTAATGAAATGAACTTGCAAGCATTTTTATCATGTAGAACACAGGCATGCCCAATGCAATAACGGTTGGATTACTGGGCCATTAAAAAAAGAATCCTTTGCAGTATCGTTCTTTGCAAACTCTGTATTATAATTAATATTTCTACAGACAACTTAATATGGCACTTAAGGTTTTCTAAATAGTACTTTATTGATAATCTGCCAAGTCACAAGAAAACAGGAATGGATAGTGTTTCACCCCAAAATGAAAAATCTATTTATTTATGTTCCAAACCTGTATGAATTTTCTTTCTTCTGTGGTAGGCACAACTGAATACCCACGATTGACATATTTTTGTTTTAAAAGATCTTCGGGTAACCAAACTTGCTTGTTAGTTACCATAGGACTTTCTTTAGCAAATATATGAGGTGGTGGTCTCTGGAAAATAATCTCGCCTCTATCTCTCTCTCTCTCTCTCTCTCTCTTCTCTTTTTTTGTTTTTTTTTTTTTTTTTTTTACTACTGTGGCCACAGAAGTAATGAAGAATGTAAGAACAAGCAATTGGTTTCTTGGAATGACCAGTGAGACGTGATTTAAATGCCAAATTAGCAACTTCGGGATTTTCAGAACAATAGGATGAACTGTGCTTCTCTCACTTGAGGGTGGAATTGTTTGAAAATTATCAGAAATAATTAAAAAAAAAATGCTTTAATGAAGCGAAAAAAAAACAGAATGGAACGGTTTTAAAGCGAGACAAACCAACTTAATGCAGCAAATCTATCAAGAAAAAATAGTTTAAAGACTTAAGTTTCTTTGCTAATAGCATGCTACTGTGTGTTCAGTGTGTTATTGCAACAGCTGCTGGGTATTTATTGGTTCTTTATCCCGCGCAAACATGCCACTGTAATATCCAAGGACTCTCCCGGAGCATGATTCATGGAAGTGCTTTTTGTTTAAATTAATAGTTTCAAAAGACTGAAAAGGAGAATGCAAAATGTTGAGGACAAAAACAAAGGCTATTAGAGTACAAATAAAAAAAATTTACGCAGTGCGCCAATTTTTCATATTTTTATTCAATATAGCCTATAGGGCAAACAATTCTTTGAAAGGAGATTCTACAAGGCAGAAGACAGGCACCCGAGGGCGAACTGTGGACAGAGTTGGGTGTTAGAGAACGGACTTCCTTCATTCTATGGTGGAAACGGTCTTCGGGACACAACACACACTTCACACACACACACACACATCACACAACAATCACACACACACACACACACACACACGTTGGATGCCTCCACTATCATACACGCGCGCGCGCGCGCGCACATAAGTTTTAAGTAAGCATAATGAAAAGAACAGAAAAATAGCTTCTTTCAGGGCGATTCATTAATCTATTATTTAACTGTTAATAAGAACCCGTACTTAAGACGTGTCGCCAGTAAATTCGCTCACGCTTCCTCAATCCGTTTGCGAGCTCATTGATCGCAAATGAACTCGAAGGTAAATTTTAGAGCAACACTGGAACACTAGGCTCATAATTCTCCACCATTTCACCATAGTTCATTAATAAAATGACCTATCGTTACAAAAAACAAGACGGGTCTATTTTTGAACGACCTGCTAGATGACACCTTGAGCATATGGATATTGGCATCTCGTCTATTCTTTTCGAATGAGTTACTTTTTGAGTGATTCTTTTGAATCCGATTCGCATTAGTGTTTTAAACACCACTTGCATCAAAAAAACAAATCTTCGTCCTGTGACGAAATCATGTATAAGTCTTTAAAAAATGAGTAAACATAATCAGAATTTAACTAAAACGTATTTTTGGCGGACTCTTGATGATGACTCGTGTGTGTCGATTTGTGAATTTTTGAAGAAGCGAACTGGTTCATTAAGAATCATAATCGAACCGATTCGCCCAAACCGATACTTAACCGTAGACAGTAAGTACATACGTCGGAAAACTCTTACCTAGTACAGTTGAAGTGGAGGATACTGGAACAGTTTAGCAGAGTTGACTGCTCCTGAATAACACTTACGAGCACTGTATGTCTCTCAATGAAATGTGTACTATACATAAGTTCTACAAACAACCATTGATTTCAAAAGTCACACGCGTGACTTATCCATAAAAACCGCAACTAACTCAGTTAAATGGAAAAAAATATATACTAATAATTACACGACTCCCTTCAGTATTGATTATAATGTGTACCACATAATTTACAATCACTCTCTGAGTATCGAGATATACTAACTAAAACTATCTATAAGCCACCTTTAAAAGAAACGCTTTAACAACTTACTAAGCTAACTAATACTGCTCTAACATTAAAAAAATCTACACAAGCCGTCGAAACTTATCTTTAAATCCATGACGAAACAAACAAAAATAACTTCCTCATTGCTCACCATATTGTTTAACCCCCCCTACCCATACATTCTGTCCCGTAACACCGTAGCTTACGTCCAAACCAACGTAATCCTTAGCGCTTAACCACCCTACAACTGTGCACTACATTCCATCAATGCTTCCTCTATGTCCCGCCCTACTCAAACGACATCCATTTTTATCACTACCCTAATGTAAAACAGAACTCCTTCTCTTCATTGCTACCCTTTGGGTTTTACTTACACCCCCACCTATACCTTTAAATACATACTTTTCTCTGACATACTCTAAGCTAATTTAGTAATCTGTTAATCACCTTACCTTTTATAATAATACTATACTCACAGGCCACTTCAGGACCTTTTGTTTATTAATCTGGCTTTTTCTAAATATCTGAAACTCTCCATTTCTGTGTATTCACTCTTCTACACCCTACCACATTAAATAAAATTCTACCATAACTTCCTTAATTAATGGTCTCCTTGCTCTATAATACTCCCGGAACATTCCCCAATACCCCACGTTTGACAGCACAGCTTTTAAACAACAAATGACTAATTAATATACATTTAAAAAAAATTTCGGATGTTAACCCTGTAACACGTACTGAGTGCGGTTTGGAAATGTTTATTAGCGAACTGGTCCACTACTTATTTACAAACATTGGCATAGACTAGTGTTAAGGATATATGATCCTAAAATACGCCCCCTCCCTGCTGCCGATATCGTTTATAATAAACGCCTAACCTGGTTGGAATTTATTGGAATCTTTTCAGACTTGAAGCCATTGTTCTAGATGGAAGAGATGAGGCTCGCTACTGACTGAGCAAGCAGTACATTAAACGGTCTCAGGTGATTATGTATTCATAAGATAATGGTCAACATGATCAACCCGAGAAGATAGATCAGACCAACTGTCCTATTCCAGCGAACTTGAACGATTCGGATCGTGTGCACGAGGGTACGTAATCTAGACTGTTACGAGTACAAGTGTCCCTCCTGACTTCACTTTTTCCATTAACTTTGTTCTGCTCTCATTGTAGTTTGTGCCGGTAGTGTTTTCTTTTTCCTCACTTTTATTTTAATAAAATTGTTCAAAGGTCTTTCTTGTGGTATCATAGTTCACCTCTGTTTGTAGATTTCTGTCTTTTGGCTGTGCGCGACAAACACAAGTGTCGTCAATTATTGGCTCGGCAGGGTCATCTACTTAACTTCTTAATAGGCTCATGTTGTTGTTTACTGGTTTCTCTTGCATTGATGGTAATCTAAAATTACAAGTGGCGATATTTATAGACATACCGAAAATTTATTTTTATTGTTTTTACCTACTTAAAATTAATACAGTGTCCAAATAATATTTTTTTTTCACATAATTTTCGCAGAAATTTGGTGCCTGCAGCTGAAATGTTGTTTCGTGTCTACTTGACTTTTTGTGCCAAGTAAAGCGACATGTCCCTGGAGGGATCAACCAACATAACAACTGCCGCACACAAGATAGCCATTACCCAGTCCCTACTCCCTTTGCCCCTATACCTAATCCACTACTCACATAATTTTTTAAATCCTAAAACCAAACCGAGTAAGATAGCTGATTAATAAGGGTGTGGAAATCACCTACCCGATGATGTGTAACACTAAAACACGATAATGTCGCTGAAAAGTTATCCCTCTAAGTCTTGCTTATTGTGGATGGGACTAGGATTGGCTGTTTTCCAGGAACATGTGTTGTAACTTGGTGAAAATCGTGCGCACCCAGGACAATCTTGTCCCATACTTGGTATAATAAAAATACCAAAATTACAGTATTGAAAACATTATGTCCAGGGAATGTGAAATGTTAATTGGATTAACTTTTTATGTGTTGAGTCTGTGAACTTTGGGCAGATCTAGAAAGAAAAAAAATGTTACCATTAGTTATCTAACTTAGTTATCATTAACTAACAATTACAACTACTTCTACCCACATTTTTATACAGCTTAGTTCATTATCATCGAAACATTTTTATGAAAACACGATCACTGTGAACTTACATGAACATCATTTTTTTTTAACAATTTAAACCACTCCAATAACGGGGAATAAATGCTGTGAAGGTATGTTGCTGTTATTTTTATTATTATATAAAGTCATATGGTAAAATATATTCATTGTATTTTTATATCTCCAGTACTAGGTCAAATGTGAAAGTTTCACAGTGGCTTCTTTGTTTCTTCTACACTTTATCAACTTCAAGAATGGTTTGGATTGTGCTGGACTAACATAATCCCATGTATGTGACGTTTAGGTTTTAGGCAATACTCCCTGAATATCTCTGTTAACACTTCTAAAAATTTTGCTGCCTGTCTGGAGGCCTGGAAACTATATGCCTTGCACACAGATTTTATACATCCCAGTAAGGTTACAGAGGTCCGATCGAATGCTCCAGTAAATTTTTGCAACCAGCTTTTGCTCTCGAGTGTTAAATACAAAGAAAGAAAAAACGAATAAAGGTGCAGATATGAGTATTGGTTTATTTATGTGGCACATAAAAAAAAAAAATACCTTCACTAGATTTTTGGGTTTAGATTACCGCGAATAGTAATAGTTTAAAAACGATTGTTTAAATATTATTAGGCGATCCTTCCCATGCAAAATCTTTTAGGACCTTTTTGCAAAATTAAAATTAAAACATTTGGAAAGTAAAACTCATGACAAAATTCCCACAACAAAAAAAGTATATTGTTTATCTTTTTGTTTCATTTTGACACAGATGCAAGACGCAGACCTCTATATCCAGCAGGCAGTTGTATTTATTGAAGATTGCATTTCAGGTTATTTTTTTTTTAAACAATTTCTGTATTTTTATATTGATTCAATGAATATCTAATTTCCCTGTTTGTGCCCTTTCCCACAGTATCGATCCATCAATCACAGGGTTGATTCTGGGTCCATTACGGCTATATAGATGGATTAGTCCCAAAATATGTCAGTGGTAAGAGTACGGCCAGCAGAATTTATGCTTTTTATTAAGGACTTTTTTTTTTTAGCCATGTGCCTATACAAAAGACCAGAGCCATTGAGGAACAAGAGGTTCGATACTCACATAGGCTTCCATACGGAAACTGAGGAGTGCTGAAGTAAAAGCGCTTGTCATGTAAATCGTGTTTTACATAATTGTAAAATGTAAGTCAGCGTAGTTACTCAATACACAATCATGCACATGATGATGTGTTAATAGTCGCTAGAAAATTGCTGCAAATTAGGCATGGGCCGATTACCGGTTTTAAGGTATAACCGCGGTTTTAAAAATGTGTCACAGTTTCAAAAAACCACTAATATTTTTCATTATACGTTCCTGCGGTATGCGCTTTTCTCCATGTCTCCTCCATGCGACTGAAAAGAGTAGGAATCCCTCAGGCTGAGTGGCAGTGTAGAGAGTAACACTGACCCCCTCCTTCCTCCCCTGTTGGTGCAAGCGAGCGGTCAGTCACTTAAAAGGTGTTGTGTTGTAGGACGGCCAAACTTAAGGTCTGGGTACACTTCACATTCACGTTTCCTTTCCGTCTCGCGCACACAGCCACGTCCGCACAGCTTTTTCAAAAGATACTCTGCAGATGAGTGCGGACGGATGAGCTTGACACATGTGCAGTACCACAGGGTGCGTGGCTGTCTGTGAGCCCTCTTGATGATGAAAATAACGTAATGCAGACGGTGCGCGGACGGACGAAATATACTCTGGCCCTTTACGCGATCGGCAACCTTCCGGCCATTATTTTTTTTGCCATATTGCAACTCTCTATTCTGGCCTTGCACAAAACTGCGCTGCAATGCAATCATTATCCAAAATGTAATTTTGTGAAAATATGAAGTCTGTTAACGGCCGTTAATCACAGGCCAGAGACGCTGAAGATGGACATGGACACACAGAGAAAAATACTGTAAACAGGCAGATCACTCACTGTTCATGATGCACGAACTATTGGAAGAAAATCCTCAATATTGATTTGCGGGGTTTATATGAATGTTTTTCTGAGGGGAGGTTGACTGTCTTCTGAAAAGTTTACATGGTAGAATTTCACAAAGCTTGTCAGAACATTCTGTTTTTGTTTGCTTCAAATTGGGTTTATTATTAAATCAAATTATGTGTAGGATTATTATTTATATAACTAATGATATGTAAATGTTATTTAATAATCTGTATATGAAACATATAACTAAATATTTAAATAACTGCTGTATTACCTATTTAGGTTAAATAAAGATGCGCAGTTTTTATTTTTTTTTATTTTAGGAACAAATCAAGAAAAAAAAAACATTCTAACTGTTTCTTATATTCTGTATGTTGCTCAAAAACAAAATATATGTGTCCAGCTGGATTTTTATTATTTTGTTTTAACCCAGTCATTTAAAATAACACATTTCAGAGCTGTAACAACAATACCCGTGATAACCGTGCTAAACTGTAATATTTTTTGCTTAAGATTATCATACCGTCACAATCTCATACCGGCCCATGCCTACTGCAAATATAGTGAAACTGCTGTTTATCCCTACTATAAATCCATTCAAATATATTGACAAAGCACAGAGTTGTTGTGGAACTATTGAGTGAATCACGTGACCGTCTGTGGCGGCAAGACCAAATGTGTGTCACAACCACTGATCAGTGGTCGCAACTCTGTTCTCAATGGCTCTGAACAAAAGCAATACACAGTAACCTACGGCAATACTTGGAAGTTGTGGCGGGAACAATGTGCTTCATGATGATTTGTATAGTATACTTGTAATTGAATTTCAGTTGGTTTGATATCAGTGCTGAAGTAAAGCATGTCATGGAGCAACCAATAGTTCCAAATAACCAATAGTTTAAGTATTGAAGCCCATTCATTTCAGTGCTTCTCAAGCACACTCGCCAGAAAGTTAAGGAAATTACAGCAGTTTTTGGCATTTTAACACATTAGTTTACCTTTCGGAAATCTGGCCAGTGGTTGTACAGTATTTTATGAAACGCATTAATACTCATTATAGTTAATGTTTAGTTTTAGATAATAGGGAGTTATTCTATATTTGCAGTTGGATAACATGAGAAACACCTTAATAGAGTTTTTAGTCTCCGGCTGCAATCTTTCTCTCTCTGTAGGAAGTTTGAATGAGTTTCAGTGAAGACTGCCCATTAAAGGAATGCAAGAAAGAGTTTCCCTGAATGCAGTTGGTTGCCTTGTGTTTTTTATTTTATACATTATTAATTTTTTTTTTTATTGGTTAAAACTCTGTATTTGCTGGTCTTTTTTAACATTCACTTATATTGTCTTATTTGTCATAAAATAAATACTTGGATGTGAGTAATTAAACTCTTAAATTCAACATTAAAAAAAAAGAGCAAAACTAATAAACATTGAGTGATTGATAATTGTCTAAATATTACAATGCAAAACATAAAATAACTAAATAAGCTATTATGACTGGTAAAAACTCTTTACAGCAACTAGAGTAGAGCTAAATATATGTAGGCTATATTTATTAAACAGCCATACGGGCATCTAGTGGTTTTTAAACCATGGCATTGTATACCATGACATTGGTATTATATATTTTTTTCTGGCCACCTTGCTAATTTGTTCCTTTGCACTCGGAATTTAAAAACATTTTCTCTATTTTAACCTAAATACTACGCTATATTGTAATATAAATAAAAGCATATTAGAAATAAATATTAATGCTGTCTCTTCATCACTCCCCAGAATAAAATGCTATTGTAAAACGTAGTCATCGTAGTTATCAATACACAATCAATGCACTTGATGTGTTAATAATCGCTAAAAATTGCTGCAAATATAGTGAAACTGCTGTCCATCATACTTAAACCCATTCAAACATATTGACAGCGCAGAGTTGTTTTGGAACTATTGAGAGCTCCATGAATCACGTGCCAAATTGTGTCGCAACTCTGGTTACTTCGAACGGCTCTGACAAAAGCCAAAACACAGTAACTACGGCACACCACTGGAATTATGCAAAAAATGCTTCATAGATTTGTGTAGATATTTGTAATGTGAATTTTCAGTGGTTTGATATCAATATTTTTTTTTCTAAATCTTAGTATTGTTGATCAAACCCAACAGTAGCAGGACAAATCATAGTTTAAGAGCCTTGATTTCAGTCATTACGCAATTTTGACAAAATGTGTACAGGTAGTTACTTTGTTTTTTCCTTTTTAATATTGCGTAATTGAGTAATGACTGAAAATCAAGGCCCTTAAATTATGATCTGTCCTGTTACTGCTGCTGGGTGTATACTGTACTACATCTATACTGTATTTCATGGTTGTTTTTAACTGGTGAAAAACTATATCTGTTTAGGTTGTGGACAGATGGTCTGACAACCATATATATCTATATATATACAGAACGGTTAGACTTGGTGTCTCTTTAATTTGTCAATCTAAAAAAATTTACATTCTAGAGGGTTTAAACGCAGAAGTAGTTCCTTGTGTTTGTATTCATTTTTATTAAAAAAAGGTTTGTTTTTGGAGCTGTTAAGAATTTGTCCATGTCATCCTTGTGTGGTGTGATTACTGTTTTCTAGGCAGAAGAACTGCTACAGTTAATTATGCATTACCAGAATAGTTTCCTGTTGTTTGAAATGTAAACAGTACGTAACAGTGGTAATCATGTCCCTTTTCTGGTATCCTTGCCGGGTAAAAAAAAAAAACCAAAAAAAACCTGCCAAATGTGGGTTGAAAATCACTCATGCTGGGTTATAACGCATATCAACTTTCTATTTTACATTTTACATGCTATCATTATCAAACCTGACCCTTCAAAGCATAAAAAGCAGCCTCCAATACTATCAAAAACAAAGTGAAAGAGAGGGTTGCACACGGAACTGATGAGACCAGACATCCTGCAGTGACAGTGAGCCACTCACATACCTGTAGAATTCCCATTGAATTACATTACATTTTTTTATTTTTTTTTGTTCTTGAAAAATGTCTTTCATCTGATAATTATATATATCCGAGAAACCCTGTTCCTCTTTTCCATGTAGCCCTTTGTTGTGAGCAGTTTTTAACTTCCTTACGGAGCACCTTGGGGAGACATGAGGGCCACTTGTTTCAACCCTTTCTCTCTCCATCACTTCCTAGGGTCCGATAACTGCCACATGGCCAGATTTTTGTGTGTTCTGTATATAAATAAGTGACAAGCCAAAGCGTGTTTTTTCAATGCGCCATAGATGGTTTAATTTAAAAACATTTGTCATCAATATACTTGCTACTAATTTTGACAGTTGTTAAATAATTTCCAGATGCCTTGGGAGTGAAAACATGGGTTGCCATTTTTTTTTTTATGGAGATCAATGGAAGAAAGGTCTTTGATAGCTTATCTGTGAGAAAGATAACCTTGATCAGTTTTCTGAAATGACATCCTGTCCGCTAATCTTCAGTGTGGTTAACATTTAACATTGAATGTTTGGAGTTAAGCTGTATTTTGGAAATTAAATGCCTGGTCACACAGAGTTTTGATATCTCCAGTTTCTGTGCAATATATGCTTCTAAATGGCCAATAACATAGTGAGTGAAAAAGTTCATTTACACCCCCTGTGTGTTTGTATGTAGGCATGCAGAATCTAAACTTGTGTTTACTTGTACTTTATTGTTGTTTCATGATCAAGACCCACGTCCATGTATTGTGACAGTTATTTTCTTGACAGCATATGATACATATATGATATTACACCTGGACCCTGGACAGACAACAATTCCTGTAATTATATTGACTTGCGTATAGCCTCTAGCTAGCTCTGTGTGGCTTGTTTTCTCTCTGTACACTATCAGTTACTACACAGATTGGTTATTTGATCTGCTTTCCCACACTCTCTTTTCTTGAAGGGTCTCTGGGGTTCACTTAATTGGCGGGTTGTACTGGCACTAGGCTTTCAGGTGAGACTTACAACCCTCTCTCTGCCTGTACACCTTCGGAACATGTCGTTTTCAAACCCAAACCCAATGGTAGCCACCCTGTGGCTGTGGACGGAGGGGATTGAGATGAGTCTGCCTTGTTGTATCTTATCAATCACTAGATTTCACTGTGAAGGTATGAATATAAACTATGTTTTTATGTTACAGTTGACTGTTTGGATGGCAATTAAACCATCTACTCTTTCGCACATAAAAAAGACATATCTGTCATTATTTGTCATTCAGAACCTGTATGTACTTTCCTTTCTTGTGTGGAATACAATGTCGCCCGCTGTTCTTTGGTTCCATTTTTGGTGAACTATCCCTTTAACATTTTAAACTGAACCTCTTACCGTTAACAGTTACCGTATTGTTTTGTGTAATGTTTAAAGGTTGCTTAACTATTATATTATTAAGAAATAAATTGGATATTAACATGTTTTTGGTTGCAGAGGTTTCTGATAGGAATGGGATGCAGTTTCGTATGAACAAATGGCTAGATTGTGGTTTATATAGTATTGATTGCAGCATTCAGTTATTGATTGGATGTTGAGTGGGAGCATGGTGTGTTGCAAATGAGGTGAGTTCTATGAAAACTGTATGACATGATCTGCTTCTTTATTGTGCACACTGTACACTATTAACAAAGATGTAACACATATACCAAATGGTGGAGACCAGTTTTTCCAACTGAGAACGTTGCTACGGTAAATTTCACAATTACAAAGAAATGGCAAGTAATGCCATCACTTAAACTGAAGATTGAAATAGTGACAATTAAAGTAATAAATAAGGCAACCCTTCTTCTATGAATAATACCTTTCATTTATTGATAGTTTCGTGAAAATTCAAAAATTCGAGCCCCACATTGTGATCTGCCCAACATAAAAATGTAACATATAACTTTATTAAAGTGCAGTTAAATATTTGTAATTTTTTTTGTTTTAACTACACATTTAAACATGATTAATACATCACCACACACACACATTTCCATTAAATATATTATCAGCCTTGTTGTGTGATTTAATTCCATTTTTTATCTTTGCCTCGATCCATTGAATAATTGATTTTCATGTCTTTTATGTTTAATTTACTCTTACAGTCTTCCATACATACTTACAAAGGCATAGTTAACCCATTGTATGAAACATCATAATTGTACCTTCCCTCCTTTTGATATGAAAATACCAAAATGTTAAGTTGTATTTTTAAATCTTGGCCTCCATTAGCCACGCAATCTCTTTTGCCACTAGGCACATCCAATATCACCGTCAGGTCCGTTGACTGTAATGTTGCCTCGTCATTCTGTCCCACAGTGAATTTTAGAGTCAGAGACTAATTCGAACCATATATTTCGCCTCATGGGCAAAACTCCCTCCCTTATGAAGAAAACTCTAAAATGTATCAAAAGGACTCTTCCAGAAATAAGTCAAGGTAATAACAGTAAGCTCTGTAGACAAAGGGGGTTTCCGCCCGTAACAGTCGGTGCAATTGCATTCCTTATTTTTTCACTTCCACAAATGTTGTGTGCAGCTTGCCTCCATTCTAATAATTATAATTTACATATGTACCATAAACATTGACCAGACGTGTTCTCTATTATTTCCTCCTTTTTCTATCTGTGTTCAGTGTATTCCTGCTTTTGTTTGGCGGTACAACCTCTGCTTATTCACCATGATTGGAAGGCTGTATCTTTTTCCAATCAGATGTAAGAAGTGATCAAATCTCTCTATATATAATTTCCATCGACGTGGCTTTATATGGGCCCCACTTTTGAGTTAAAAAAAAAAAACCCCTTACTCCCCAAGTACTACGATTTTGATCACATAACTCATCCCTAGAATTTGGGCTCTTGGACATGAATAATACCTCATTACAGTTTTGCTGTATAATTTTTCTACGCAATATAGACTTAGATATTCACTGGTACCGACACATGGGGAAATTTTGGGGTATAGACTCCTAAAGACCTTGTGTTAAGGAGGAAACCTGAGTCATATCCTACAGACCACCATATAGAAGTCTTGGGTGTAGTGGATCTCTTGTGACATGGGACAGTTATAAAGAGGCACATAGCAAACCATAGCAAATCACCCTAGTTATTAACCACAGTTTTGCAACCACTAGAGTTAACTATTTCTTAATACACTCGAGCAGGCCACCAGCATCCAATTCCATGCCTACAGCTCTCTAGCATTGCTGCTCACTGATGTTTTGCATGGGCAAGCAAAACTTAGGATTTAAATATCTATATATTATATATATAGCATATATATAATATATTATATATATATATATATATTAAATATATTAGATACTACTATATATATATAATATGTATATAGCATTATACTATATACATATATATTAATCAGGGTTGGTATGGGTATTTTCCAAAGTCTTGATTTCTGCCACAATTGAATTCTTAAGAAGAGACATGAAAGTCTAACAATCGATAAAGTCCTAGGGCATTACAATGTTTATCATGCATTGCAAAAGTGAATATCTTCCTCAGTTAATTTGTTTTCCAATATGCACAATATCTAAACATCACCTCAAAATCAAGATTGTCGAAATATGTATACAAAATTGAGTGAGTTTATACTATAAAACAATAACAAATATCTGTCAGTGGGGTAACGAGAAATAACATTGTTTCCCTTTGAATTAAGTAGAATTATTTTTTCCTGAGTCCCTTTTGGGCAGATATTGTTCGGTAGAGTGTTAATTACAAATACAAATCAATCACTTCATTTTAGATCAGGTTTACTTAGGGGTTATCTTAATGAATGTGTTGTTGCTCCTCTTTAGTAATGATATCTTGAACTGTAAGAGTCTTTTGACTTTTTTACACAAAATACGGTTGAAGAAAATATCACCTTTTTTTTTGAAGTGTGATCACAAAAAGGACATATACAGTTCAACTGCTTCTTTTTATATTTCTCTCCATAACTAGTAGGGTTGGAAGGTAGAGCTATTCAAGCCATAAGTGTGCTGTGGTGTGTGTTGTGTGTGGTGTGTTTGTGTGTGTGTGTGTGTGGGTGTGTGTGGGTTGTTTGAGTAAAGTGTTTATCTAATAACACCTCCTTGTGTGCAGCATTCATAGCCATTTACATTAAAGAGCATATTGACTATATTGTCTTCAAATCTATTAGTTTGTGTCCCAACATTTTCTTGTACTTGGTCGTAAAAACGGTCCGTAAAATGTACCATACAAGAAAACCTGCCGAAACCCTTAGTACTGTAAAGGCCAGATTTACTAACACAATGTGCACAATTAGTTGCGAGAGCATGCAGTTATTCCAAAAAATTTCACTATAAAGAATGGGAGTGGAAGTTCCGCGGGTGATTTACTGACATATTGTAATTTAAAAGAACACAGAATCATACATCTCTTTTTATATAAGACCAATGCATATAAGGTCAGCAAATAATTGCGGATAGAAAAGAAGTTTAAAGTTTGCAAACACGCAGTAGCACATTTAAAACTAATGTGGCGTGGCAGCAATATGTATCTGATTGTGTCTTCCTCTGGCATTCACATTCTTAATTAATATGAAGTGGAAAAAAATAGCTACTCTTCTACCAGAGTGCTTATCTGTTTATCTGCTTGTACTGCTTTCCTCCTGCCAAGCCTAAACACTCAACATTGCAGAACCAGGGGTACACTTGCTTATAGTGGGGTGGATAAATAATGACACATAATTACCAGTAAATTGGACTACTGTGCAAAACCATTAGTAAATCATAACTTGCAGTCATTCATTTAAAGAATATTGTCTTTCTCCCATTATTGTTTTTTTCTAAATTTTCACTGCGCCACTCGAATATTAGGAATTTCCTGACGAGTTGATTTTAATCACCAAAATGAGGGTTTTAGCGCTGGTGCAAAGCTGTTTCACGTAAATTCTGGCCCTTACTGTACAATCTAGTCATCTGGCTGATGGAAGGAAACAATATCTAATCCGACCCTTCACATTTACACTGAATCATTTAGGGGGCACTTTTAATTCACCAAATGAAATTGCGAACAGTTGAATGCACATAGAATGTGGTTCTGTAGGAACCCTAAGAAGAATGAGAAGATGGGAGAAACTACTTCAAAACACCATAGCAACTGTCCTGTACGTCTATGCTTAGTGCCTGCTAACAACATAGCCAATATAACCCTGGACAACGATACGTCGATCATTATGCAGACTGCGTAAATTTTGTTTAAAGTCCTCTCATGAGAGTGACAAATCTATGATATGACTTCAGTAAAGTCAATGATCCAAATTACAATGATGGCTCTGCTGTGTCCAATTCTCAGTACATTTCTGGCTAATTGTAATCGAGGGTATGAGTCTGGGTAATTAACCACATGAACATGTTGATCTTGTGCTTTGGCACAACGTTTATGGTTAAACTTTTCAAAGGTATCTGGAAGTTGTTTCAAAATGTAACAAACTGCCCTACAATGGCCACCACCAGTATCTTGTAGTCTGGTGTTTCATTACAACATGTTCCGTGCTGCTCTCAACAGATCATGATTACAGCATACTCCTCTTGAACCGTGGCTATTCTATATTCTTTTTATACTCTGTACGTGTGTTTTGGTAAGTTTTGATGAGCAGATCACTGCAGTTACCGCACAACACACATAAACATGAATGCATACATACAACACTACTGGTCAAAACTTTGAAAGAATAAAGAATTTGAATACAATATTTGCATCGGTAACAGAGCATGTCTCATTAGAACACTGAAAACTCAACTTTTCTCTTACAGGAATAAATTGCTCATCAAATTTGCATTCAATTTGAAATCCATTTAACAATATTTACTGAATTTTTTTATGTGCCAGCTTTGGTGAGCATAAGAGCCTTTCTTTTCAAAAATGTTTGATCTAGTGTAATTACAAACATTGCAGTTAATATTAGTTGTGCAGTCAAAACTTTCCACCTGCATTGACATGCCCGACAGTTTGTTGTTTTATTTTTTTTTGTCCGGAACGTATTTTGTTCATGGAATTCTCATGACAGCTACTTTCTCCCCCGTCCGGGATATGTCCTGGTGCCGAATGACAGTTACGTGCTTACATTAGCCTTGTTAGGCATTTGGTGCTTGTTTGCTAAAGGCACTAATTTCGCGCTAATTCTGTTCTATTGCCACAATCCTATGCACTGTTTTTTTGCCTCCATGGCGCACGCGCGACTGGCCTTTTCTATTTCCCCGCTTCTCTGTTTCTACCCCACAACCTGAACAGGCCATCACGCTCCAAAAAGAACAAAAAAACCAAAAAAACCCTACTGTTTGTAGATTCCTATGCTGCCTGTTTTTCACGTCTTCCGGCAGACATCCCTTTTTTCTTGCTGGCACAGAGTCCCCGCCCATTCTTTCACACTTCCTCTTGTGTTGTGCGTCATACATGTCGTGACCAACCAAGGGTCCGTCCATTTTGCTTTTTAGGTACCTGTTCCTTCCATGGATGTTTTCATGTGTGTGTTTTCGCTGTCGGTTTCCGCCGTCTATTTAATCAGGCGGCGTCTGGGTATTCCGGGCTGCCTCGAGGTCCTGTGCTGTCCCGACGGGAGAACCACCTGCCCAACCCAGTGGAGGCACACACGGCTTGGGAAGCTGTTGACAGCTCTTCGCTACCGAACCTTGAAGCTGCCTTGTCTTTCCTTTGTATCGGTTCGGCACAGCTGTACTCCATATCGTTCAGTGACGGTGCGTTACGGTTGAATGACGCTTCCCGGGTAATGCCCAGGCAAAGAAAGCGCAAAACTATTGGCGTGAAAATACGTCAACATGTGTCTTCAGGTTTCTGGCGTTACTTGCTCAATTGAAGTCTCACTGCAGACAGGCTATCATTCAGGTCAGTCAGATTGCCCGATGTTCTCTTCGGCAACTAGTGGGTGCATGTTGATTGGTTCCTGTCTTTGTTTCTCCACGGATGCTTCCAGCCGTTCCCGAGGCTAAGCATTTCATGGTGAGGCCTTCCCGGAGGCTTTTTATTGGCAGAGGCTGGATAAGGATTTGTTTATGAGCGGTTTGATCATCTGCCTTTGTGGCTCAGTTTATATTACAGTCTCAATTCAGGAAGTCACTCTTTTTTTGAGCACTTTGTAGAAGTCGGAATGCATTAAAAATAGATATTAGTTTGGATATTATTAGAATATGGTGCACATAGTTGGGGTTGGGAGCTAGAGATTTGAGTCTTTGGTTCCATTTTCATATTTTATTGAAGTATAGATTTGAATCAGAATGCCAGCAGAGAGGATTAGCCTGTATGGCCAACCAGTGTCACAGTCAAACTCTTAACACAGCCGCGACAAAATAGGACTTGATTACAACAACAAAACAGGCAATGCAGGGAATCAAGGTAACGGTTTAAAGTTTTGACATCTTGGAAGTTTGCTGCCCCATTTTTGTGTTTAAGCTCCTTTTTTAAATCAATATGCAACAGGTAATAGAGGCATTGAAGGTTTTGTGTGAAAAATAAAAACTTTTTCCTAAATTTAATGTGCTTCTTCCAGCACTTTATGGGTCCCATTTCGATTAGTTGGGTGTATTTAACACAAATAAAAGAAGTAATGTATAATGTGCATACGCTAATGCAATGAATTGATAGAATATTTTGTTTGCATTTTATTTTACAGTTATGTTGAGATATAAATACACGTATAGTGTTAAATAATATAAAATTGTGTAAGCAAAATTCTTGCTGTGATGAATAAACATTGAGATACTTTTACATACTCTAGTATGTTTTTGAGAGCGCCGAATAGCCCATGTTTTAGTGACAATAAAATAGAAAGAAAGTACATTTAATATGTAGTTCATCTTAAGACAAATGGAAGTTTTAATATCTAAACAGACCACCTCCTTCAGCAGACAGCACTTTCTTTGGAGACTAAAATTTTGCATTTTTTTTGATTTCAAATTGAAGGGGTTGAGCAGGTGCTGAGAAACAGCACACATATTGACACATTTCTTGTTACCTCGTCCTTCCACCTGCCCACGCATCCACTTAAGAGCTGAGTACAGTTATCTGTGTCCCTGCAGCACATCCAGTATATGCACCCCATGCAGTCACTTTTTTTATGTTGTTACTACTTTGACGGGAGCGTTGAATCCGCCTTCTTTGGAAATGTCATCTGTATTTGTGTGTTACAGAAACAGCCTTTTCCTTTGAACTTGCGTTTGATTATCACATACATCACCCTGCACTTGACAAGACACCCTTACACCTCCGCTCATACATTTCGCCAGAAGTGTCGGACGCTAAGATTAAAACAGGGTTTTTCCTAAGGTGGCGTTGCCCCGTTCTTTCCACCTGAAGTAGTTCCATGATGGCAGCTATGCACCGAGGGCTCTTGAGAGAGAGAAGTACCAGAATTAAATAGGAATTCGAGTTTGAAATATGTGTGAGTGATGTATGTAATCAAGCTGCTGTAATGCAAACAAGTCATTAAATGTAAATTTAGATTTGAAACTTGCTGACCACGGATTATCTTTGTACAAGGCAGTGAAATCCTGGAAGGATGCCCTAAAAAGGGAGCTCATACCATTAAGAAACTTCTGTACAGATTTTTACAAGTTTTATATAATTGTTTCTATATTATTTTTTATATATATAAAAAGCAGAAGAGCATTGGCTGAGGAAATCAAATCCCGAAATTATTTGAATAATTTTGTTTTTTTGTTAGCTAGCAACAAAAATAGATTTGCAAGTCATAGAGAAAGCATTTTTCTAGTTTTATTGCCAAACGTAAGGTGCCCATCTTGTGGGAAAGCATATGCAAAAAAAAACAAAACAACAACAACACCCCCCCCCCCCCCCCCCCCCAAAAAACAAAAAAAAACACATTACGTTTTGAATCTTTGACTCTTGGAGAGTTCATCCTTGATATCTGTTACTGTTTTTCTGCAGACTGTCTTGGTTCTGACATCGATTCATGGAGAAAATCTGCCTCAGAGAAAAATATGCGGTCTCATATGTAGGTGACTGTTTCATGCATCAAAAACAATTTATGTCTTTATAGCTGTAATAATATAATTTCATATAGAAATAATGGTAGTTGGGTTGTTTTGTCAAAGTCCTTTGGCTAGATTTAAAAAAAAAAAAAAATGCCCAGCAATATTTTTTCAATAAAAGCTAAGATATATGTTTTTCTGAATTTTTAAGTGTGGTCCTATAAACATTAATGTAAATATATTTTCTGTCTTTTAGATCCTCAACTGTATTTTCATCCTGTACTATTTAATAGAGATGCTGCTGAAAATAGTGGCTTTTGGTTGGAGAGGTTACCTGTCTTACAGGAATAACATCTTTGATGGATTCCTCACTGTTCTTCTTCTGGTAACACATTTCCTGTGTCATTTTTTTGTGATTTAAAATTATCATTAGGAATTCTGCGAAATACAGCTGTTTACATGGTGAAGGCAATCACTGGAGACACATTGTGTTTTACTTTTATTCTCAACAGGCAATTCAGATTGCCATATTCATCACATACAGGATTCCCTATGAAAAAGTGTAAGTGTGCTCAATTTAAAGAACAAATCTCCTGATCTCTTCTCCAAATGCTTTAATGTGATGTTTTACTCGTATGTTAACAGAGATCCGGTTCCAGGACATGTGATGGCTTTGTGGGAGATGGTGCGACTGGTCAACATGTTGATTGTCTTCCGTTTCCTCCGAATAATTCCAGAAATCAAGGTTGGTGGCTGGCTTCTAACATGAATCACATTGGTTCTAAATGGACACAAGGAGAAATTATACTACAACTGTGCAAAACATACCGGCATCACTGCATTTCTTTTTTCAAATAGTTTTTTGCCGGTCACCAGTAAAGTTAAGAGGTTTTCAGTGCACCAAAATGAAAAGCTTAAAAAATACTAGATAGATAGACTGTACATTATTCCTTACATATTTGAAGACAGTTCACAGGAGCCAGTATTTTTCATATAATTGGCACAATGGGTCATACCATCCATCTGACATTAAAAGAGCATTAATAAATGCTTGAAGGTGCTGTATGTAAGATTTTGACTCTACTAAAGCATACAAATACCATAATATGTTTGCAGATATTTAATAAACACGGTAAGTTAACATACTTGTTTATTTGAAAAACAATGCTACAGTCAGTTATTCTCCTTTGAAAATGAGCGTTCCGGGCCTGAATGTCGATCTTTGTTTTGGTTTGTGAAACCCGCCCACTGCCAGTTTACCCAATTGTATTTCGGCACCCCGGGTTGCCAGTTGGTGGAAAACACAGCGTATTTCATTTCATTCATCGTCAAGTGTGTTCTTTCCTGTTTGTGTCATCAATCTGGCAACCTGCGTGTGCATCAAGTCTGAGGAGGATGGGCCCCATGAAAAAAAAAAAAACCCTCCAATATTTTGAATTTGGACTGCAATACCTAGTTCAACCACTCGGTGCCAATCTTACATACGTACAGCACCTTTAAAATGTAATAAATGCTTAATGAATGTGTAAAGATTTGTTTGTGCTTACTTTAGTTGATGGCCGTGGTGGCCAGCACTCTTGTGGACCTGGTGAAAAACTTACGGGCATTTGCTGGCATTCTATTGGTGAGTGAACAGACTCTTTTTACTGGCAGTATTTTAATTGATGGTGATTGATCGTACTGATGGTCTCTTCACTTGTGCATTTCTCTGATGCAGGTAGTGTACTATATGTTTGCCGTCCTTGGTATCTGGCTTTTCCAGGGAGCTATAACCCCTCCATCAAACACAAGGTATTGTTCATCAACTGCACATTTAACAGGAAACATAAAAATACAGTAAAAAATTTAATATTGCAAAATATTTCAATTAAAAAAAATGTTTTTTATTGTATTTGAAGTTGTAATTTATTACTGTGATGGCTAAATTTTCAGCAGCCATTACTATAGTCTTCAGTGTCACATGATCCATCAGAAATCATTGTAATATACTAATTATGCTCAAGAAAAATGTCTTATTATTTTGATCGATTATACATCAGAGCCTCTTCTCTCTCTATGTGCTCTCCTGTCAGTCTAATCTTCAATGCCAATGTTGAGAACAAAACGGATGGTCCCTTCAGCATGGACTGTGGCACTTTTGAACAGCTGGAGTACTGGCCAAACAACTTTGATGATTTTGCTGTAAGTTGCACGGAGGCCTCTGGGAACTTGGTTTTTAACAAGTTCCCAGAATGCCGTAATAAGCACGTATGAGGAGTAAGTAGTCAGAGGATTTCACCAGATTTGCTAGGTTTATAGTATTAAATTGTGTTTTTAAAATTGTTTTTATTTTAATACTATTTTACTTTCAAAAGTGAAACCTATATTTTAGGTTTAAGTTTACATAAAATTAAGGAAAAGTCTCGCAAGTGAATGTAGATGATTGAACTATTAAATAAAAAATAAATGTAACTGTATTTTTCCTGTCATATTTTTCCAGTCCTCTCTGGTTCTTCTCTATAACATCATGGTGGTGAATAACTGGCATGTTTTCACAGATGCATACACCAGATACACTACAGAGTAAGCTAGACGCTCTACACACACACACACACACACACACACACACACACACACACACACACCCTTTAACATGTGTGCTTTTACTGAACAGGGTTTTGTAAATGTGTACCCATAATTCTTCCATGTCAGGTGGTCCTTGGTGTACTTTGTGGCCTGGTGGTTGACATCTTCAGTCATGTGGGTCAACCTGTTTGTGGCCCTCATTTTGGAGGTATGTAGATTGTTTGCTGTAATGTGATTAATCGTGATTACGTATCTTTTTGACACGTAGCCCCTAATATATATATATAATATAGTAGTATCATATATATATATTATATATATTAACATTCTTTTTTTTTTTTTTTAGTCTATTTGTTATACTGAATCTGATACTACGAACAATGATCAATAGCATGACTTTTTTCCCAAACAGTTTAAACACACACCCTGTCCCGAAGCTGATTGTAAGATTTCATTGGTCCTTCGTGACAGTGTTTTGCCTTACAACACTGAAACCATACTAACCCCTAACCTTAGATACTAATAACCATATCACATCTGTTGAGTTTAGCATTACCTGTATTGTATCTGAATCATACATTCTGCCTTTTCTTGTGCAGGGCAATACATTTGTTCTGTCTAGCCATGCTGGTTAACCTTTTTTTTCCCCCCTTTGTTTAGATTTCAACCTATAAGTGGGACTCGCAGTATGCGCTTCTGTTGAAGGATGTGGAGAGAATTGCCTATCAAATCTCCACTGTACAGGGCTTATTTTTAGGTATGAAAAGCCTTCAAAGGTCTTCATAATGATTCCATAGACATGGGAAAGAAAACAGAAAACAACCATTAGTTCGTAAAAATAGCTAAATTTTTTCCACTTTAAAAAGTGAAACCGTGAGACAAAATCAATAGATTATGATCAATACAGCTGTTTCAAGAAAAATAACAGATTAATTATTTTGTTGAACATCAAGTTACATCCGAATGTTAGTCCTGACAGTGGGTGATAATTCAGTGAAATGGGTGCTGAAATAAATTAAACCCTTAACGGAGGTTTGACAATGAGTTTGTTAATAGTCACACTTTATTTTAAGGTCCAATGCTCGCTAATAAGAAACCATTAACTATCACTTTTGCCTCAGTATTATCTAAAAGTTAGTAGGTCGTTGTTAAGTGTTAGGTTTTGGGGGGTAGGATTAAAGTGCAGCAGATAGTACTTTCTAAGTATTCTACAGTCAATATGTTTAATAATAGGCAATGCTAATAACCAAACTAGTTTAATAGTGGAGAACTACATCCTATACAAAAATTTAACCTTTAATTCAGAATTCAGTAACTCATTGAGTGTAATGCGCGTTTTGGTCCAGAGTCAGTACACATTTATTTGTGAATCTCACGGGGTTGAGCCGGATTAAAGTGATGTGACAAGAAAAAAATAGTTTTTTGTAGAGAACAGGAAGCATGCATGAAATGGTGAAGGACCATGTCATGGACATGTTTAACCAAGTTAATACAAAAACTTTATCTTATAATTGTATTTTTTTGCAGTTCCCTATAGCCCTGTCATGATTATAGTCTTTATATAATGTGGATGTATTTTTTTGTTTTTTTTTTTGCACATAAGCAAGTACACCTGAGCTCTTATACTTGCCATGAATTTGCCCGAGGCTCCTCTTCCCAGTATTTCAGGCAGCGTTCTGCTCCTTTCCGCACAGCTTTCCCTTCACATTCCTCTCTGATTACGGAAGGGAAGGGTCAGGAGTGGAATTTAGTGGAATGCGGTGTGGTTTTGTCCTGCGGTTGATCACGTCCTTAGATCGAGTACAAAGTTTTCATTTCTAATTTGTATTTTTTCTGCTATGTAGTTTATTTCTGTCATTTGGCCTGGAAGCAACAGCCTTTGTTGGTCTTGGAATGATTTCCCTGTAGCAATCATGTGGCAAAAACTAGGGGTGAGGGATATGGCAAAAAAAATAATAATAAGAAAGTAAATAAATAGGATATATATATATGATTATATTATAGATATATATTATATATAGAGTATATTATATATATATATGACGTTATATATATATATATCATAACCAGGGTAATCTGCCGAATTTTTAAAAGTCACATTAAAGACTTTTGTATTACAACCTGCACAGAATAATCAATATACAAATCTATAATAATCAGAATATTGTACTCAATTAAATGGGTTTTTGTGGTACCGATTCCAATGACGTAGACCCCTTGCAGTTACCCTGTTTTTTTTAATATGAAAATACATGTTTTTATAAATAATTATTTCTTAAAGAAATTGATTTAGGAAAAACCAATTTGTAAATACATTTAAAAAATATGGGTTACAGATTGGGGATATTTGCTGATTTGATAATAGACGTGGTTAAATAAAAGCCAATCAAATATTTACAGCGTTAACTAGTAAAAATCTTTTGTCCTGATGTATTAAATAATGTTATTAGTCTTTCCTTCATGTTGACGGGGTACCCAGGGGAACTTTATTTCTGATTAAATGCAAGTGCTTTTACCTCTAAACAAGCCCGAAGAAGAATGTTTGGCAACTACAACAGTTGACGGTAGCCAGTTGACCTCCCATAGTAAAAAAACAAAAAGCATCCCTATGGAAATCAATACTTCTGTCTGTCAACTGATTGGTTTCCAACATTCCTACAAAATATCACAAAGAAATAAACCCTTACAGATTTTGAACAAGTGGAAAGTGATAAAATGATGACAGAAGTTCATTTTGGTGTAACTGTAACCGTTTACGAGATATGGAGAAGAATGGTAATCCGTTTGGGTTGTTTAAATATCTAGTTTTGTTTTTATATTTTCTGTTTCTTTTGCCGAGCTGGCTTCTCTCTTACAGAGAGCCTGATGCATAAGTCTGTTCCAGAGCGACGGAAGAGCTACTAGCTCAACTACAACAACATCCTCAGCCTGCATCCTTCGTCCTGGTGACCTAATGCCTGCCCCGGCGGTCGCGACACACGCCACCGTCAACCTAGTTACCGGCTTCAAAACACCCAGAATCCTCCAGGACTCTATCAACGTCTGTGTGTGCCTCATGTTTTACATATCCATACCATTGTTGGGATGGGCCTGTTTCCAATTATAGGCTCTGCGTGAACTTCAGGTCGGCCTGGGAAAGGATGTATGAGTTTTCTAACAGAAGCGACACACAATTAATGTTCAGAGGAACTTCAATTGTTAGAAATAGCCTTTTAGCTCAAATCACTCCTGCTGCTGGAGTCCCAGAGTTCCTTGTGTAATGCTCATAACAACCCTGTAAATTACAGGATGTTTACGATACTGTATCGATACCTACACGTTTTTTAAAGTTTAGGCCGATGTCCCTGGAAGAATTTCATTCTTTGAATTTGAAAGTCACATTTTCGTTGTGCATTTTAAAAATCCATATTTTTATTTATTTTTTTAAGGCCTGTTACAATCAAACAACAAAACAATCTATAGGATTGTGTTGTTAAAATCATTGGAAACAGCAGGGACATAACTCATTAGTGTATTTAAATTCTTTAGCTAGTCTGCGCGTTTATTATTGATTTGTAGATTCTATATTTTTGACTGTGTCCATTTTGTTCAGTGCTTTTATTGATGTTAGAATTTACTGTATATTTTACAGAATCTTTAATGGTTGAATCCTGCCAAAACTGTCGAGTAATGGTCCCAGAAATCGTATTTTATCCTCACAAAAAAAAAAAAAAAAGGAAATGGAATTCAGTTCTCATTTACCGTAATGTGAAACAACAATTGGTAATTAAATCAGTCATTGCATCCTGACAGAGAGGGTTGAGAAGTATTTATGTAATTATTGTAAATTTACTAAGTAACGTTCTCCTGAATTATTGTAATGTCACAATGCACAAAAAGAAAAATCTCAATGGTAACAAACTAGGTCTCTGCGTTCATGCCAAATCATAAATATATATATATATATATATATATATATTATATATATATAGGGTTTGTAATATGAGGCCTTCTGTTCCTCAGTAAATTTCAGTGACCTTATCAAGTGTCATTATTTAGGTACATTTTTCACGTTTTCAATATTATCACAGATGGGGGTGTTGCTGCAAATCAATACATTTCGACTGAATATTGGTATAAATGGTTGGAATTACACCACTTGTATTGTGTGTTCTTTCTGTTCTGAGAGCACTTCATGATTAAATGTCTCTGTTAAATGTCGACAGGCAAATCTGGTTTATATCATTACGTTTCTGTAGCATACTTTACATCAAACCACTTTAGATGACCATTAACACAAACGGGCACAAAAATTATTGTTTTTCACTTTAGTTTTTTTTAGATAATATTTTAAAGTAATTTTTTTTGCTTTCGTTTTTGATTAAAAAAACTGTAAATTCATATCTACTTCTATAAATGTTTTATTCTCAGTTTTATTTTAGTGTATTTTTTCTACATCAAAGTTAAATGGAGACTGAATGAAATTAACCTCTGAGTCGACCAATATAGTTCGCGTTTTACTTTTCTGTACTTAATTTTAGTTTTAAGCTAGACACGTCTCTCGCTATATAAGTATACCCCGATAAGAAGGAGGACTCATGGCAGGCTTACAGTATGTGCTTCAGGTCTTACTAGTGTCTAATTTCCAACACAGTCTATTTAGCAGACGCCTTTTATAGGTCAGTTAGAACCCCCGTTGAAGTTATATGTACTGCCTCGCCTCCAAAAAAATAATCAGCACTACCACTCTCCAACTCTCTCTCTTTCTCTCTCTCCCCTCTCTCTCTCCATCTCTCAGCCTCTCTCTCTCTCTTTTGCATTGATTTAGGGGCTAAACATACAAACACACCCTTTACACAGGGCATGTTTTTCCCAAAGTGTTGCGGTCTGGCCTTCCTGCTTGGTGAACCACACTCAGAGTGACACGTGTCCACACACCATTCGTTCACCGCTCAGCTTCCAAACAAAAACCCAGAGTTCCCTTTCACTGATTGTTTTTACTTTTTCCTCTAGATGTGTTGTGCTTCCACTGAGGATTTAAGTGTAGGTTTGGTTACTCTTGTTTTTGTTCTTTTTCCTTTTTTTTTTTTACACACAGGTAAATTTTTGTCAGATCAAATGTAGTTTGGGTGAAAAAAATACACTACTAGTCAAATGGGGAATAATGTGAATAATGTGTATTTTTTATGTTTATTATAGTCTCATATGCCCAACAAGGCTGTGTTTATTCAAAGCAAAAAATGATGTAAAAACAGTAATATTGTGAAATATTATTACAGTTAAAAAAACAAGTTTTTCCTATTCATATATTCTAAAATGTAATTGATTCGTGAATTTTATTACGCAGGCTGCACTCAGTACATTTCTGCCACATGATCCTCATAAATAGCATGCTTTTTGTGCTCAAGAAACATTTCTTACCTAGCTGCATTTAAAAGTTTGGGGAAAGTATATTATAATATTAACGTTCAACTTTGAATAAGTAAAACTGTAAATAGAACCATTATAATAATTGAGCACCATTAAATGTGATAATTTTTTTTAGTAACATCACATATTACAATGATTTCTGAAGGATTCATCGGGACCCACTGAACGACGGGAATAACTGGCTGCTGAAAAATTCAAAGCCATCCCAGGAATAAAATTACATTTTACAATTTTAGTAAAAATAGAAAAACAGTTCCTTGAAACTGTAATACTATTTCACAATATTGCTGCCTTTTGTTGTATTTTTAATGCAAAGTATATAATATAATATTTATTTCAAGAAAAACATTAAAAAATTTTACCCCTAATGTGGGTAAGAGTCGTGGTCACTGGATCAGTAATGTTTCGTAAGTGCCCTGTTGTTATTAGCACTTCCTTCTAATTGTCAAGCTGTTTGTTTTGAAAAAATTTTCTTTGCAATATAGAGGACAGCTTTAAACAGTGGCAGAGCTTACCCCCACCCGCCACATCCCCTGTATATCTTTAAGGATATGTTTTGATACCCTGCTTTAGTGTACTATGTGAACACTAGTCTGTTAGGTTATTAGCAGAGTTTGGGAATGACTTTAACATGTTTACACAATATTATTCTTCACAACTTCCTATTTCAGTGGGAATGTCAACCTTAACGCAGGACTTGTTGTGGTCAGCATTGCCCTTAGACTAGCAAGCACTGTTTCATAATAGCTGTAACATTTCAAAACTAGATTCTTGATCTTTTTTGTAAGTGTGTAGTGTTAACACAGACGGGAATATTGTGAAGGGGCTTTAAATAATAAAACAAGCTGGTTCTTCTGAGGGAAATGCCTTTGTCAGCTGTGAAGGAGATCCATATGCTCTGGAATGTTTGGAGCTGCCAAAGAGATTTTCAACTCAGGTTGTCAAATAAAAAACTTTTTCTGTGACAAAAACCCTTTTTCCTAAGTAGGGCTACTAAATTCAACTATTTTAAATGAACCCCTGAAGCAAGGGAAAACAGTGCTTCTGGTCAAAACCATGTTTATCATTAACAAGATAAATATTTATATTAGTGGTTCTATGAAAAAAGGCTGTTTTCCAATTTAGGTGATTGCTAAAAAAAATTTGATATGAATTCTTAATGGTTTCTAATGAAAAGTTCTGTAACATTAGTTTGGTAAAAATTTCTCAATGGTAGTGTTAAAACCACACCCTTTTTAACCCTGTCGAAAACAGGTGTTTTCAGAGCAAGACTGTTTTTTTGTAGCATTTCCTTCCTTTAAATGTTTAACGAGCTCGGACTGACCACCCGCCCCTTCTCTGCAAAAAAGCAACTCTGCTGAGGGACTGTTTACTTTATGCCGCAAATTCATTGTGGAAACTTGCTAATATAGCACATTATTGGGAAAGGCGATTTGCAAAGATTGATTAAAAAACCTTTACACTCACCTCTCTTCTGTGGGGTTGATGAAGCTCGATCACAAATGATTTGCACAAACAGAGACCTTTAGGTAGATCGGGGCACATTCAGAAGATCAGAAACATTGTAATCCACGGCTCTTCCGACTCCGAGGTCAGATTAAATGACACGGCTATGTTCCTTTTACATCCACAAAGAACACCTCAATCGCGTAGGATCATTCTTGTCTAACATATGAGGCAGAAGTTACAATGGTATAAGTAATTTGAGGTTTGCTATCCTTGTTAAATGATCATAATGTTCCTGGCAAAGGGTTCTAGAAAAATATGGCTTCTTCTTAAAAAAAAAGTGTTTCCTGGTGCTCACTTTGCCCCAGGTTAGGGGTAAGGCTGACGCCGAGTCAGTGGGGTACAAGATGCATACAATCTGGTGAAACTGACCATCCGACTGAATCTGATTAAGCCCATGTCAAAGATAAGGACCTCGTTCCAAAAATAACGTCCAATCAAATTTAATTTACGAACAGCAAATTTCTTTTCTTGAAACTAACTTAAACCAATAAATCATCAAATTAAGTGACATTTTTCAATCTTTATTGGTTGCATTCTGAAACAATGATGTTGAACACCACATTTGTTTTAACCTGCCCAAAAACAGACTAGATCAGGAGTTCGTTAAATTAAAAAAAACTGAATTCGAATGAGAATAACTGTCCTGAAACGAATAAAGTTTTAGTCAAAAGATACTTTGCATGGTAGCTTTTCTGCAATGTTGACGGCCTAAGTCATATGATCACTAAACCAGTTTGTGTAATATCAACAGTTTGTAGTTTCAAAGATTTAAACTTAACTTCAGTGTCTTCTGGTGGGGCAAGTTAAAAAGTTGCTGCTCCACACTTACCCCACATCACAGCATTTGCTCACTTTGGCCCCATGGGCATTTTGAAAAATAAAAAAATTAAAAATAACTACAGTAGCTTACCCCATTAGCTAAATGATTCGCATGGTTTTATATTATTTGTCTAAATCACCCTATATGCCACCCAATCATAATATAAATAAAAAAAGATGCATTTTGCTTTGATGTAACGCCATTATACTTCATCATTGTTTTGCTACAAATTTATCACACTTGGCCAAGCCAAAAACAGTTTTTAACAGTAACTGGGTCACCAGCCACTATTTCCTCCCCAGTTGTGTTTCCTTCTCCTTTTAACATCTGGCAGAAATGAGTGCGTGAATTTTCAAATATATAGTGCACATCGACAGTATAAAAAAGTGCCGTTTGCACGAGAACACAAGGGGGGTGGATCAACTTACCAATGGTGTCAACTTACCTACCACTCTCCCCTGCTATTCAGAACATAAAAAAAAAAATAAAAAAAAAAACAAAGAAAAAAAAAAAAAAAAAAAAATTTTTTAGCGGTTGCAATTATTACTTTATGCAAAACGTAATACTCGATTAGCATACTAATTTATTGCCACTGTAGCAGTAGGGTTTTTGATTTTACTGTGCTGTATCCGAAAGATGAAGAGCAAGTCCATTCTGAGCCTTAGGGCCTTGTCAGACTTAGTAACATTTGGGAGCAGGTTTTAGCTAAGGGTTCATTGTAATTTTCCATCCAGCTTGTTCTGTACTACCAACTCATACATAAAATAAGTATAGGACCACCATTCTACCTCTTTCATAAGCAAACATTAATGATACTCTGCCCAACCACTGAAGACCATTCACATGTCCAGGCTTCTCTCCAGCAAAGCTCAACAGGTGGCAGTATTTGATTTAAGTTGGCAGTGTTTGTCCTATGTGTTTTTTGTTTGTGTTTTTTACCACTCGTTCAGATCATCAGCTCAAACAGAGTCACAGGGTTTGGGTCCCCCCAGCATATGCCGGAATAAAACAGTTCGAACATATTGGGTTTGACAGCTGTAAAAGTCATGTCAGGCACTGTGGGTATGTGAGCAGATGCCACTCTATTTAGTTCTCTCCCTGCTTTATCTTGTCCTCTGCAACCTGCTTGTTTGATGATTGAGATTTTTCCCATTACTACTTCTTCTGAGGGTTTTTACATTGTGGGGAACTTTGCACAGCTTGTTAGGCCTTGCCATCCCACTGCCATTCTGTTACTTGTCTCCACACTAGAGTTCTCATTACGCAGTGCTGTATTTCAAGTGTCCTGGTTCCCATTTCTGTCAGCTGACAGCAGTCTGTCAGAACGCAGTTCTCACTATGGCCCCCTTGGAATTGGGTGTTTCAGAGGAAGTAAATGCATCTATAAGACTATTACAACTTCAATCAGAATGTACGACATGCATGAAGTGGACTAAAAACCCATTCAGTTGTATCCATAAAATTCTCTGCAAGTGCTGTCAGAAGAGGATACTGAAGTGGGGGCTTGGGCATGGATGTTTGATCTCGTAACGTTCAGCTGTCAGATAGCCTGGCCTTGCATTCCTTTAGCTTCAACTACTTCCCCCTGCGGCTGCTGATGTTAGCTCACGATCTCTATTGGGCCTCAGCAGAAACATCTCACCTGCTTCTGAAGGGCAGTGAAGGGTCATCAACATTTGCTGTTTTCTTTTTTTAGGCAAATCTCCCCCCGGAAAAATTATAACAACTGCTTACAATGTATCTAAAATACTGGTCAACTGGAACACATAAAACGAGTCATCTGTGAGTCCCCAGAAAAATGACTTTGTGGACATTTTTCATGGCTCGGTTTAAGAAATCCAACATAGCAATATTTGTGCTCATCTAATGGCATTCGATTGTGGTTGAAATTATGTGGACTCAAAACATGGCAGACAGGAGGAAAATATGGTTCCCTTAACTTTTTTATTGTTGTATTGGTCTGTATGTTTGTTTTTGGAATGCATTGATCATAAGAATAATCAAGTCATGAATAGGTAGGTGGCAAAGAATGAAAATTATATCCTAGTTTTGTTCACTTTTGCATTTAATTGCAACTGCAAAATGTATCCAAGGTTACAATAGTGCTGGTCCAGACCACCTTCCTTTAGCAAAAATATACACCAACCATACTTCAATTAAAAATCTGGATATCACGTGAGCTAGAGGACTTTGAAGAAGGACCCATATTAAAAAGTCAATGAGTATTCTTTAAGGCTTGGGTCCATACAGGCAGCAGAAATCAAACCGTATTTGTTCTTTTATTTATTTATTTTGCCTATTCAATTTATTAAAGTTTATTTGTTTATTGTTTTATTATTATTATGTTTTTTTTTACGTATGCAGACAAAAATATGTGATCAGGTATATATTTGGTACAGCAGTGGACAACACACATATTGCCCTGATTAAACCCTCTGGGCATTTGTTCAGTAATCATGCATGCTGAATTGAAGAGACCTTACTGAAAAATCAGTATGAAGTGCAGATTTGCACCCTAGTAGTCTGATCAAGGGGGAAAAAAATAAAACCTAAATTTGCCATAAGCTCGAGCTTATCAAAGTTATGTGTGCGTAGTCTTAATGGTCTTATTTGATATCATGAGCCTTTTCATCATTAATCATGCGGTTTTATTGTTTTTTTTTTTTCAGTGACTTCGGACCAACGGCGACATTGGGCAACTCTTACAGAGGCATAGTGTTGGGGACTGCAGAGCTTGTCTAATGTTTCCCATAACACGCTGAGTTTTGCAAAACAACCAACCTCGTTCAAATGTTCACCTTGTTCCTGTGAACCCATCCCAGGATGTCCCGCTAATTACGACGAACCAATGGTGGACAGTGCAGCAAAAGCAGCTGCTGTTTTTTGAGTTTATAGATTATTCATTCAAGATGTAATACCCTGCTTTTGTATGTGAAATGACTCACTTGTCTTCTATGATGTATTCCAAGGCCGTGCTGCAGTTAAGCCAATCACATTCAGATTTGCCTCCAATATTCGGTATATAATGCCTAATTTTCCACCATCCAAACAGAAAACAGTGAATAAATTCAATTACCGTCCTTTGTTTTGGGGGTATTAAAGTCATATTCCTTAACTCGGGAATATTGTCAAAATGCACTAAAGTGACAGTCACTCTGGCTGGTACCGCGGTACTGTTTATGCGAAACTGTATGCCATTTAGCAAGACTAAAAGGTTGGAAGCTCATCAAGCTTGTTGATCTTTACTACCACGCTTGCTTCTACAGATGTCACCCCCAAAAAGTTTTTAAGTATTGTTGAATGTTTGTGTAGGCAACCCAATTTAATTAGGGACTTAACAGTTTCTGTTGTCCTTGGCGGGAACAAGTTCATCTAAAGCCCCTCTTTAAGAGAATTGAGGGAAGAAGAGGTGCGAAGCACCTAATGATGCCCCTCTTTCTTGCCTCCCTCTACTTCTGATCAGCCTCCAACAATCGCACGGTCACCTCACCCAGCACCTGGAACAAAAAACACCCATACTCGAATCGCGCCACTAGAAAGACCCAGCCATCTCTTTTTTTGTTTTCAACAAGCTGTTAATGGTAAGGAAACGGCTAGCCAGGCTACTGCTGTAATAGGAAGTGAAAGAAAATGTCAAATCATCCTCACCCTCTGGTAGGGCATGGCAAAGAAAAGGGATAAGGTGTCAACTGCACCCTACACAATGCCAGTTGGATCACTGAGTCGGGTGTTCTTGATTTGAAACCTTTAGAGGACTGGACCATCCACTCCTCTTGCTCCTCCTCATATTATTCTCGCTCAAACTGCTGCAAACTTCCCAACGCCCGTCATCGCACATGTACCTCCCTTAAACTGTAATTAATGTGGCTTTCTCTGCCCGCTCGTGGCCCCTTTGGGTCGACCTTTCGTTGTGCGGTGGCAGTCCGCAGCAGATAGCACCGTCCCCGCCTGTCCTTCCTCTGTGTGCTCAGTTGAGCGCGGGCCATCTTCGCTCCTGCTACCCCTCTACATACTCCTCCCAAACACCTGGCGGGCCATGTGCCACTTTATAATACACCTGGAGACTCTCCCTGTTCTGGCCTTCGTCGTTATTAATGAGTGCGGTAAATAGTGAATACAATGAGAGAGAGAAAGTTCTAGCACTCGTCAGCTCCAGCTCAACCCACACCTTTTATCCCGCTGCCTCGGACCCCTTTTGTAACACAGCATCTGCTTAGGTTGTGTGTGTATTGTGTGTGTTTTATTGGTATAAATCTATTGGAGTGATAAGAATAGAGCCATTGGCATTGCAAAAAATTCACAAAATAACATAACCTATATCATACTTCATGATGTAGCAAACTGTATATTAATTTAGCTCCTTTAATCTGTGGATGTTTTAATATTTAACAAAAATCAGATGCTGCTGCTATATTATGAACAATACTCCATACCTAAAAAGAGCGTTATACAACTACACACCACTGTCCATTAACTCTTCAAGTAATGCATGGTATCCAAGGATCAACCCGAAAATTAAAAGGTGCTTCAAACATGCCAAGGCTAGACTATATATATATATATATTATTATATATAATAGATATATAATAATAGTATATAGTATATATCATCTATATATATATATATAGATATATAATTTTGTTCCACAAGAGCATTCATCAACCCGTTACGAAAAAGATGTTGAAATTCACTGTGCTATTCGTATACTTTTTTAAACTAAAATAGGAAAGTTATAGCTTTTAGTTTACTTTTTATGTACTTGTCTCAGAAATGTTACTTATGTACTCTTCTCAAATATACCTAAAATAACATTTAAGTATACGTGACATACTTACCAAAAGTCTAAATATATTTGAACTAAATACTTTGTGCTCCTAGAAATCCGTGTTTTCATTGTAAATACGGTAGAGGGCGCTATTACAGCATTCTTCCTGTACGAATATATTCAAAAAAAAACACAGTGCGAAGAAAGAAAAAGAAACCACAGATACTAAACACATTAATTAAACACAATTCCTCTGACAGAAACAGCATCAAAACTGATAAAACAGTTATGGAATCAAATGTTCGACCGGACACTGAAAGAGATTATCATTGGATAAATCATTCTGAACCAATTCCATAGTTTTTTTTCAGCTTTTTGTTCAAAAGTTATTCTTTTTTTTTTATGAAACTTACCCTCATTAAAGTGTTTAAAAAAAGAAATGCATGGAGCGGAGAATACACTATGTTTTTTTTGTTTAAAGCCGCATACTTTTCTGCTTGGGTGTTTGTTGTCAGATAGTTCATATATAAAATAGATACAAATGACCCCCTCTAACTAGGGACCAAGTAGTCTTACCTTTAAGTATGATGTACGTTTCACTTAAAGAAAATTTAAGCGTATACTTGCATTATTAAACCTACTGAACCAGTAGTTTACTGCGTAGTATCTTTTCAAAGCTGTTAAAACACCCAAAGTATTTACTTAGTAAACTAGTCATTAATACTGCCTATAGTGCACTTTTAGTATAATTTGCAGTACAAACCAGAACATAGAGGTAAAACCTAGTTGTGTACTCAAAGTTTGGGCTACTGCTTATAACTTAAAGTATACTTACAAGTATACTTTTATATCTAAAGTGGGTCAATTTATTCCCAGGAGTATTGAAACTCCAGAATCAGCCAAACTTATATTTGTATACTTGCTGCATAAAGTAGACTTAAAAATATACTTAACTTTACTTAAGTCTACTTAATAAATAAATCTTGAAGTAACTACTTTTTGTTAAGGGACAGGTTTTTAAAGAACCATCCATGAGGTATATGAAAAAACCTTCTTTTGCCCCAAAGAACCTTTTGTGAAATGTTCTTCAGATGTTAAAGTTTCATGGAACCATTTAAACAAAAAAGATTATTCTATGGCATTGTGAAGTACCTTTATTTTTAAGAGTGTATATCCAAATTCAAAGTATTTATAAAAGTACCTGGATGATCTACTATTTACACACTGGCTGCAATTCTGATTGACACTTTACTATCCCGTGCGGCCACAGGAAAAGATGCTGTGAGTCACATAACAATGATAACATGGGGGAATTAGAAGGTCTAGATTTCTTTCATCACATTCATACTTTATAGACCTTACTTTTTAAATGGTTGTGAAGTTCTCTTCATCAGCTGTAGCACCTACTAGACAGTATATGATAAAAAATAGTAAAGCGTCCAATGCACAATTTATAATCTTGGTCAAATCAGTAGGTCATTCAGGTGTTTTTTGCCTGTTGTTTTATGAATACTGTGTATTATTACAATGCTCATTTGATGTGCTGCTTTTAACTTAGAATATAATAATGACATAGGCATAATATTCAGATAGAGACAGAACCTGATAGAATGGAGCTGCTATGAGGGCTGCACAGCGATGCTGTAAACGGGTGTTTTACTGGATTTCAACACTCCTGAAACACATCAGAAGCCAGGACTGCAACTTCAGTCAATCCATTTTGTAAGTAAATTTTTTGTATGAGTCTATGGAATACATAATTAGTCAGTTGTAGCATTGTAGCAGTCAGTTTTTTCTGCATAATAAACCGCTAAACTGTATAAGTGACTGTAAGATGTTGACTGTCTTGTTTCATTTCGTGGTCTCTTAGCCATGTAATAACCAGGATAATGTGTAGCCCATTGGTCATTACTGCAAAATAAACCCACTTCAGGGTAATACAAGACCCCTCCGCTTGGCGTCGCCCTAATAACCCTTTGTATAAAATACAGCATTTCTTTCTTTCTTTCTTTCTTTATTTCGTTATTTTTCTTTTTCTTTCTTTCTTTCTTTCTTTCTTTCTTTCGTTCCACTCCATCTATGTCTCTCTCTCTTTCTTAAGAACTGCCCCATCGCTTCGTTCCTCAGGTTGCCTGCGCTCTCTGAATGGGCACTCTTTAGGGGGAATAGCTGGGGTTCAAAGCGCTGTGCTCTGGCCGACTGAATAGAGTGAAAAGGATCTTTAACAAAACATCCCCTGTGCGCCAGGCGCTCCAAACCCTCCAGTAATAAATTAACTTGTGGCCAAAGTGCGGCAAACATTCTGCGGCAGCGGAAGCAATCTGCTGCTATCTCACCCTACCTCTCCCAGATTAATGAAACAGAATGCTGGCCAATTTGCATACAGGTGAGAAGAAGAAAAAGCCAAAAGAAGCAGGTTTAGATAAAGGAAGCGAATGGGGTGATGAGCTTTGAATAGCAAAAGAGGGATACTTTCATGCACAAGGGAAGAGAGAGAGAGAGAGAGAAAGAAAAAATAAGAAAGAGAGAGTCAGTTTTTTTTCCCTCATCCTCAAAGACCGGGGTCAGTGCTGGCATTTGAAGAGAGTGTGCAGCAGCTGTCTACATAGCTCCATCATTAGCTGCAAAGGGGGCCATTAGTCCTTGTCAACAGTGTTCTGGCTCACACAAGCATAGTGAAGTTACTTCGGGCACCAGTAGAGGTCGGTATGCACCGTGGCTGGAGCAACAAGTGTGCGCCAATCAGTCCATGCTCCCTTTGTTCTAAATAAACTGAGAAGTTTTGGTGCGTGTGGCGGCAGTTGATTAATTGAGCAAAGAGCTACGTGTCAAAAGAGTACAGAAAATCTCTGACTTCTCTCTGCTTTGTTTTGCAAGTGTGCACTCTATTATGTAACAATCTATCAGTGCAGTTCGCATTTGATTCTTGCGTCCTGGTTAAACAACTCATTTAGCCATTCCATGCTGCAAATACAGTCTGTTTGAGAGATAAAGATGCACAGCTGCATAATCTCCCCCTGTGTAGTAAGATAACGGTGACCTTTTGCCTTCGCATCTTCTCATCTTTGGCCCTGTCAGAATGAGCAACTTATCTGTCTCCCTGCCAAGAAGCAACAGGTCACGTCCGTAGGCCACGCTGAAAAAACTTATGTTCACACCTAGGCCAAGTGATAAAGCGCAGTTAGTCTTCGTCTGGTGTGTGTGTATGTGTCCTTCAGTGCATGTGTGTAGATATGAGGGGCAGATTTCTGTGTTCTTGCAGCAAACGTGAGAAGCGTCATTGATACAGCATCTTAAGTTTCCTGGTAATCGCTCTTGAAGGAAGTAATGTAGCTTTCCCACAGATACGGGACAATAAGCCCAGTCTTGAGCGGTGAAACTCAGCTAGCTGCACCTCTCTCCACTTGCTCGGAGCACTTGCTCCCAGGCTGTCCTGGTGTAGGGAATGCATGTGTCGGCTCAAATTTAACCACTTGCGCTGTATCCAGAGGTGCACAAATCTGCTACATTGAGTATGTTTGTTGAAGTGTGCTCTGGAAACATGTTGGCTAATGTTACTATTCCTGAAACTCTCAATCATGGATTTTCAAAGCAGCATGTAAATATATATTGCATATAAAAGCATTTTAAATCTCACCCTGCAGATTCATTGTTGACTAGGTGCTAAAAGAGGTGTAGCTTAAATGTGCTAGCTTATGCTAAAAACGTGTTATCAGGGCTGGTACTGGTTGTTGCAGTTAATCCGTCTGCGTCCTGCTAAGAGATTGTTCAGTCTAAAGCTAATATCAGAACAGTTTAAGGCTGTTAGTGGTTTAGTTGCGCTCTAGTAAACTCCAGCAGTGTCAGGTCAGTCTAAGCTCATTACAGTATTTTGAGGCACACTGTGGTGGCTAGCCTAGTGACCCTGAAGGGTCAGAGGGGTTATCCTTTTGGGTCAGAGGAAGACTTTGCTGCTGTGATGACCACGAGGCAAGAGATAGCTGTCTGATCGCACAGGAACAAATTTTGCTTTGTAGAGAATGTGTACTTTGCTGTTTTCCAGATGCTGATATCACCTCAGGTAGTTCCGAGAAATGGTGATAAGCCTTCCAATTTAAACTAAGTAAATAAAAAACAGAGAAAAACGGCATAAATTAATACAGAAAATATGCATTCAGGATATAAGATTGGAATCCATGTGCATTGTGGGACAGTTGACTGACAGTCAACCAAATCCAGATGTACAGCATCCAGATGCGAGGTCAAAATGCAAAGTGCAAATGCAAACTCAGTATTTTAATCCCATCAAAGCAAGAAAGATCAGCGATTGTGTGTGAAACATTTACTAACGATACTCTTATTGTACTCATATTGTTTTAAATTATTTTCAAAGGAAACTTAAGACTTTATGTTTTTCTTTAAGAGATTACAAAATAAAGCACAATTATTTGTTTCATTTGTATGACAGTTCAGTTTTATACACCCTTGTGTACTAAAAATATGGTATGATATCCTTAAGGTTCAAAAGTTTATGGTCAGCAGTTTTCAGATCGTTCCCACTCGTTTGCACTGGGTCAGCCACCATTTATCAATTCTTTTGGCCATTCATGCCCTATCTTTATCATCCTGTCATTCACTGGTGCTGTGCCCCATTGATGAGACACAGTTAGTCTAGCTGTCTGTGACATCAGCCTGTCTTCTGAAAACTTTGACACAGTTTAACCCCCCTGTTAACCCCCCTGAACCCGGCCACAGCATCCGTGTATTGGTAATAAGTAGGTTTTTTTTTTTTGGATGGCCGTGAGGAGATGCAGATGGAGTAAAGTCTTTGAGGAAAAGATTTGAGAAGGAGTGAAGATAATGCTAGTGAAACAAATGGGCCAAATAAATAGAGAGAAGAAAGACAAATAATCTCATAGGAATGGGAACCCCTCGGACTGGACAGGACGAGAGGGAGGCCGCTCTATTTCCCCGCTTGCCTGCTCCATTAGCATGATGCCCCCCGCACACCCCCGACAACGACACATGCATACCTCACACAGTTGCCATCGTTAGCGACCGCAGCCTGTCAGCCGCTGCCGCGTTGTACTGGGCTGTGCTGGGCCGCACTGGGCCAGGCAGGGCCCCCTTTGTGCCGGAGCGGGGAGGAGGGGGCGAGCGGGCCTGACGGCAGGGCCTTGCAGCTGTCGCGAGGGTCGAGCCATGGACGCCTGTGATCAGCCAGCCGTGAAATCTGCCCTGAACAGAACTTCATTCAGAGCCTGACCCTCTCACACACACTCCCAAACACACACACACTCGCTGCGACACTCTGCTCTCTTTGGTGCTAAATCTTCCCCAGGCTTGTGGAGCTCGTCTGGCGCCAGCTATTCGTTGCGCCCTGCCTGTCGATAACCCTTGCTTCCCCAAACCCCCACACGCTCTCCTCTCGCACAAACAGACCCTTAACCCCCGCCTTTTTCAGTGCCAATCCCTGTTTAAACAAATCGATCAGCAGGCATTAAAAAATGATGATTTGGCATCATAATACAGTAAGTACAAACCATGTGAGATGAAGGCTTCAGCTGATTGATGCTCAGAAGTTTATTTTGGAACCCAAAAAATAGTTTTGGAGGTTTATCTATCACATATTTTTAGTGACTCTTTATACTTTGAGGAGTGTACTAAAGGTTCATGTTCTTTAGTGTACCTAAAGTGTACATAAAGATAAATCAACACTACTTTTGAAAAAAATGTTTCAAATCATGTACACTCATATTGAATAAAGACTCCATTTGCAACATAGTAGCTCAATAAAAGTTTATTTTACATAGAGATCATGGGGACGGACATGTTGAGATCACATGACCAGCTGAATATTACTCACTTCATCTCAGTAACCACCCAGTTATGGATGTCTGCAAATAGGGCATTTCGAGCTGTGGAACTGGTAAGTAAAAACTTGCTTCTGTGCGATGCGGCATCCACACCAATAATTGTCAGCATAAGTCCAAGATGCTTGTCATATCAGTCAGCACAATATGAAAAACTGCAATTTTTGTATGATTACATTGGGCAAAAAGATTGTTTTCAAACAGTTTTCCTGAAATCTCCTATCTGTGATCAGTCATTCAACAGGTCATTTCTACCCTAAAGATCACACCACTGGTTGACCATTTTGATATATCAATGTGATGTGCATCAAGAGAGACAAAGTATTTATGCCTTTTTGGGGATATCAACCCAGAGGTGGCTAATTTATAGTTTTCTCCACATATTAAAGGGTTAGTTCACCCAAAAATGAAAATTAGACTGCGTTTTACTCACCCCCAACGCATCCTTGTTTTATTTGACTTTCTTCTTTCAGACGAATCCAGTCGGAGTTCTATTAAAAAATTGTCTTTGATCTTTCAAGCTCTATAATTGCAGTCAGCGGGTGTTGCATTGCTTCAGTCCAAAAGAAGTGAAATAAAAAGTGCCCTTCCCAAAAAAAGTCTCACATGGCTTCAGGGGGTGAACAAATGCCCCCTGTAGCAAATCGATGCTTTTTGTAAGAAAAAAATCCATATTCAAAACGTAATAACCACTTGAATCTAGCTTGCACTCACTGTTGTAAATGGAAGCAGTTCTGGGGAATGACGTATGAGGTCAGAAGTGACGCACGCAGAAACGCACCGGAGAGATCAAAACAAAACAACGGTCAAGAATTAGAAGTACAAAATGAGGATTTGTAAAGAAGAATGTCGGAGGATTTCGATATAAGCCAGGAGAAGACTAGTTTTCCTTTGCTAAAGTAAGGAAACTTTGCTTCTTTTGATCCTGTAAACAAACGTTGGTTTTCACGAGACTCACAACGCTGACCTCATACGTCATGCTCCCGGAGCTGCTTCTGTGTACAACTGTTGGCGCAAGCTAGATTAAAGTGATTATATTTTGTTTTGAATATGGATATTTTTCTTACAAAATTGCATCAAGTCACTACAGGAGGCATTTGTTCACCCCCCGAAGCCATGTGAGACACTTTTTTTTTATGGAAGGGCACTTTTTATTTCACTTCTTTTGGACTGAAGGAATGCAACACCCACTGACTGCAACGATAGAGCTTGAAAGATAAAAGACAATTTTTAATATAACTCTGACTGGATTTGTCTGAAACAAGAAAGTCATATACACCTACGATGCCTTGGGGGTGAGTAAAATGCAGCCTAATTTTCATATTTGGGTGAACTACCCTTTAAGGTTTGGGACAAGAGAATGTATCATTTATACAATATGTATTTTATACAATAACTACTGTATCAAAGTGTCTGATCTGTGTCTAAACCTTGCTGACCCTGAAGAACATTTTCAAAACCCAGAGGCTAAAAAAAGATTTGCATAAAGCAAACAAAGGTAATGATAAATACCAACATTCCTTCTTATCTCACAGCAGGGAATATATATATATATATATATATATATATTATATATATATATATATATATATATATATGTATATATATATATATATGTATATATGTATATATATATATATATATATATGTATATATATATATATTAGGGCTGTCAAATGATTAATCACGATTAATCACATCCAAAATAAAAGTTTTGCTTACATAATATGTGTGTGTATACTGTGTATATTATTATGTATATATAAATACACACACATGCATGTATATATTCTAAGAAGAATATGTTATGTTTATATATTAAATATAATTATATATAATATAAAATATAAGAATATAAATATATAAATGTATATACATGTAAATATTTTCTAAATATATAATTTATGTGTGTGTATTTATATATACATAATAAATACACCCTGTACACATACATATATTATGTAAACAAAACTTTTTATTTTGGATGTGATTAATCGTGATTAATCATTTGACAGCCCTAATATATATATATATATATATATATATATATATATATATATATATATATATATAATATATATATATATATATATATATATATATATATATATATATATATATATATATTAATATTTTGAACAAGCAAAACACAACAAAAGATCCATACCTAAAGATGAATGTAGTTATAACCGTTTCCGTTTTAACTGCTAATTATAACATTTTATTGTAATTAAATTATGATTTGGCAGTTTTCATTTTAACTTTTGTCAAATTATCTTGGATTTCTTTATGTAAAATGTGACTAGTTAATTTGGTGCTATTCCTGTACTGACTAGACTGGCATGAAAATAATGCCTTTAGAATGTGTGATATGAGAGGTTCATGAACTGACAGTAAACTTCCTGGTCAACTGAGCTGAGCATTAACGCGCTACTTGCCTTGTAATTTAGTCCAATTATTCTTCTGTTTAAAAACATGCATTGAGATTAGTGCAAAAGAGTAGGATCTGGCTGCTGAATTGCCTGGCCATGAGAAAGTAGCATGGTGTATATTGCCAGGAAAGCAGTTCAATGGGATAAATTTCAGCAAGTTAGCTCTTCGTGGATTGGATTTCAAGGAATTCATTCCTTACTGAACCCAAGGTTTGGAAAGAAAACTTCTTACTCAGCCAAGCATGTTAGCGCAGAAATAAAATGGGTAATTTCATTATTATTCATCAGAATTTAAAGTTAATTCTAAAGAATTACATTTCATATGGTAAATATCTAATTACCACAAGTACTGAATAATAAACCAAAAACTTAATGAAATGCTTCATTTAAAAAAAAAACTGCTAACTTGCAATAAGTCAATGGAGGTTAAGTGGGGATATATGAAGATAAACATGCCCTGATGCCCATTTATCCACAGGGGCCAAGGCATATGGAGAGGTTGGGTCAGCCCACCCATGCTGCTGAGTCAGCCCACATCCTGGGTCCTGTGCCCTCATCTCTTGGCACTTGTGCGTGGCTTGGAAGGAAACCAAGATGGCTGCTGCATGTAGGGCCACAGTGGCCATTAACAGTCAATTCTGCCAGTCGAACTCAGGTTTCTGTTTTCCACTTCCTCCTCTTTTAGGTTTTCCTGTCAGATTAAATTCTGTCTTGCTCTGACTAACCCCCCCCCCCCCCCCAAATAAAATATCTACATTTATTGAGATATAATATTAATTTATTACAAATATGATCTTTTTCTTTTTATGTGGTCATTTGGCAAATAAATGTTGTAAGTGTGTGATGAGTAAAGTGTATATTGTATTATGGGAAGATGTGGAGGAGGATATGGAGCGTCTGAATAGGCAGGGTGTGTGAAGATCAGTGACTGATACTAGAACAAGCCACTGCAGGCAACCTCACCCTGCTTTGTGCTTCACCTGAAAACCCACTGTAACTCTGGAATGCAATATTATTTCATTTGACTACTGGTAAATACCTCAAGGGCTGAAGTTATAATATTTAAAATACATCTGGCTGTATCCAACAACAAGGAAAAACCTGACACTCTGGTTGTATATATATAATTGGCTTCAAAGTATGTGAAAAGCACCAATTAAAACTGCTGAAGAAGAGAAAGCAATTTTTTTCCCAGCCAAACAGTTAAGATAGTTCTAACTGGCATCTCAAAAAGACACTGTCTGCTTGTTAGATATTCCTCAAACAATCTGGCTAGGGTTCGTTCTAAACCCTCTACTGTAAATATTAAACTTCTACAATGAAATTCATCTCTGTTCAAACTTGTTGTTTGGCGATAACTTTAAGTCATCGATTTTGTTAAGATGTTGACTTGTCTGCAATAATATCATTCTTCCATTAGAGTGGAAATGGCAGTGAGGTCATCACAGATGTTGGCGTGGTTAAACATCTTTTAAGTGATTAATGAGGCACTTGAATCTCCTTTACCTAAACTGACCTAAAATTAACATTCGTCTGGTCCCTTTGGCCTACAAATCCAATCGAATACAACATAAAACGTGCCGCACCTGGACTGCTCCGGTGCTAACAGACATCCCATTGTAGATACTAATGGCTTATCTACCTCTGTGATGGCACAGTCAGGTTACCTGAACTCACATTTCAGGAAGGTGTGTAAAAAGGGTCAAACCGGCAGGAGGGTTGTTTGAAGTAAAAATAGCATAGTTGTTTCGTGACAGATTATTTTAATTGAATAGGCGTTTTTGAAGACAGGGCTTCAGTAATAACACGGTTTATTTACTACCAATGTCCTGGCATTTCTAAAAGGTGTGATGTATATCACCTGTTTTGCTACACCTGAGAGATTGCCCTGCAAGGTAAAGCTTTCAAAACAGCAACCACAAGTTTCCCTGCATGATGAGAAAACAGAAATACACCTGTTTTGCTTTTTTGGTTGTAAACGTTTTATCAGTCAATTTTAAAAAAAATTATATAATTTAAAATAAGATTCATCTAACTGACGTTAGTGTGTGTATATTTACTCGGGTTGTCAGGCGTCTCAAGAGTCCCTATTGGCAGGTCACGACCTGAGATTTTTAGTGTGATTCAGACGACACACGTGTTCTGGCATTGTTGCCTTCGGCTCTGGAGCTGAGCTTTTTTCAGTACACATTACCAATACAATAACTACTGTTCAGGGCCTTTCTAAATGATTTAGTGATAGCTGGTTTTATCTGCTAACGAATTTTCTGTTCATTATGCAAAAGGCATAACTTCAAACTGAGGATTTTCATTTAAAAACCCTTGACCCAGATACGGCCGGGAGGCTCTTCAAACAGGATACAGAGTTCAGATGGCAAAAGAGATTTGAAGTGATTAGCCACATTTTAAGTGGATAAAAAGGCTCTGATTTGTCTCCGCTCCCCGATCGGCTCCCCTCCCCGTGACCAGCCTCAAAAATGAAGCATTGCCACGTTGGAGAAAGAAAGGAAATAAAGTCAGCTGAGAGAAAGACAGAGAAAGTTGAGGGCAGATGAGTTAGAGAGGACAAGTGTCGCTGTGCATCTGCTCCTCTGGAATGTTTTTGGGGTAGTTACAGTTCAGTGCTGTGGAAGACAGAAAGTAGGTGACGAAGGACGTATAGAAAATGGATCATAGGAGGGTGGAGACAAGGGAGCGGGGCAACACTCCACAATACATGTGCTCTTATTTGTGGAGAGTGGGCTGGGTGCTGCCGCTCGTGGAGTTCTGGTAGGACAGAGCTGGTCATGTGTTAGCAGGTTGAAGTGGTGTAAAAGCCATGGGCTCAATAGGTGTGGCGGGACGCCCCCCGAAACTGTACGGCGGGCCTACTACGCACATTATCCTGACAACACAGATGAACAGTCCAGGGACAACCCAACCTGGCTCTGTCAGCTGCCGAAGCGCAGCCTTGGATGGCATGCAGCTGAGAATCACATTGCTTCGGGTACCACACTCCTGTCCCCTCCATTCGGAATTAATTACTCCTAACATCTTTGTGTTTTGTGCTGGCGAGCGCTGGCATTGGGAAATGTGGCGAGTAGAGAAGGAACAAATCACCAGAAATCAAGGAAAAACTGGTGGAAGGGGGGAAGTTGGCATTAATTTAATAGCATCATTAATCAGCACCTATTAATTTTAGAATGTTTTTCTGGGTTTTCTAACATGGTCCTATAAGATTAAAATATGTAAGAAATATTAAGATTTTTGCTGCTGATAAAAGGCAGGACTTTTTGATAAAGAAAATAATGAGTAAAATAATTTTAATGTATTGTGTCAAAATACATATAAAATATAAGAATAATTTTAATAATCTATTCATTCTTACACTAAGCTAAATGTACACATTGATCCATTTATTCTTTAGCACATATGCATGTCAGTTTAAACCTTTTTTTATTTTCACTATTATATGTGGTAATGTACAGTAATTGATTTGTAAGTAAACATAGTGCCTTTTTCATGTTCAAAGTCACTGTTGAAATGTTCTTTGAAACTTTGAATCTCAGTTCAACTTACTCTAAACACAAAAAGAAAAAAAAACCTTGAGATTTTAAAAACTTATTTATTCAACCCATATCCTCCCAAAGCAACTATGGGTGGTGCACAGTACATGAATAGACAGCACAGATATGGAAGCCAACTAGTGTTGCATTACTGAAACTACTAGTGTAATCGGTACTCAATATTGGCATTAAACCATTGGGATTCGGCACATCAAGATGAAGAGAAAGTTGTGGGAGGTTAATGGTATTGACGGAAGCATGTTTTGATAAGGACAAAATACTACTGCAAATATGTGGTTTAGTGCTACGGTGTGCTGTGGGGAGTGATCAGTTGACGTGATACATGATATGTTCTTTTGCCTGGAATAGTAACATAACCATTTATCCTGTACATTAGGAAGGCCGGCATGGGAGGAGTATCTCCGTGGAATGTGCGTCGCGTTTGCATGGGCTCTGACCTTTCTCACTTGATTGCGATTGTTGCTGTCTGACTTCTGATCCGATTTCTCCCCTTTCATGCCATGCTCCAGTGGACGTGAAAGGTGCGAGAACCTTAAGCACCCACACAATCAATTTCCACTGCTAGAAGGACCAGACTTTCAGCGTTTCCTTTTCTTTTCATTGAGTTTGTATAGGTTCAGCCTTAAAACACTCTCATTTGGTTTGATAGATATTGGCAATTGTTCAGATCCTGTGAAGCAAGAGTGGGATTTGATTGACTAAAGAGTATGGCGCTATAATTCACACAAAAAGAATCAGCATTTACGAGGGGATGTCAAGGCAAGAATGCTCTCCTTTTTTTCTTGGGATGTTCTTCTTCAAATGGCTTTTGAGAGCATTTATACCTCACTTGAGTTAAGAATAGGGGCATTGTAAGACTGCTTCTTCACCCTTTTTTGTTGTCTTGTGACTTATATTATGAAACTACCCCTCAGTTGTCCAACAAAGCTCCAAGTGATCAGCACAAGTGCACCCTGCATTGTGACACTGGTGGGTGTGACCTATTCCCCTCCTTCAGATTCTTAGTGATAGCTTTTAGTGTCATTTTATTGTTTTATTGGCTTCCAAAGTCAAGGGCTCTTCCTTTGAAATGCCCCACCTCTGTGTCTCCTTGTCCAGACTGAACTGAACATCATGTCAGTATAGACCCATATGAAAGGTCATCATAACATGAATGGCAGATTGAATATATTTAAAACCTGCAGAGTGAGTGATGATATGAGAGTGTCCTGAAATTCTGCTGAATATTAACATGTGGTGTGGTTGATGTGGTTTAGTTAGATGGGTTTGAGAGCGGAAGAACTAGTTACGCCCATCTTGACCTGGACAAACCAGCACCTGCCACGTTGATCAGGATTCTTCCGCCAAAAGCCCCCGCTGGGATGGTTGTTAGTGGAATGTATGAGGGTGAAGAGTTTAAGGTCATTTTTCAATTTTTTTGATGGTTATAGTATAAACCTACATCCACCACCACAGACGTACACAATATCAAGTTCCGTTGGAGGGTCCTTTATGTAGTCTACAGTGTCCTTAGTGGTGACCTCGGCTCTCATTCGTGCCCTCTCTACACTTCTCAGAGTGACTTTTATTTTGCAGCAAGTGCATTGATTTGGTGATAGAGTCTTGTCATCTCTGTTATAAGGTATGATACTCTAGGTTTCACTCGAAGTCACGATATAGGAGCGACGTTCTGAGGTGGTTGGGATTTAAAACATCAGGGATAGGAGGTATACAGGACAGACCATGCTAGCAGACAACCATTGACAATCCGTATAAGACGGTAGAGGGTCCATACATTTACCAGCATCATTTCTATCCAAGTCTCTAATGTTAGTAACTTGTCTTATCGACCATGTAAAAATCAATCATATCAAAAAAAAAATAAGAAATAGTACTCCTGGTGTAAAAAAAATGGTTTCTCATACATTTCCTTGCCCGGTGGTGCGGGGGGGGGGGGAGGAGTAGCTAGGCCCGCTTACTTAAACACATATCAAATTGTATTCAGATAAATGGTACGGGTGGAGGTATTTTTAGATATGTAGTGGGGACAAACACCAACCACCCAGATTAAAAGGATACGAAAATTTGGCCCAAGTAAATGATGGGTATATGCAGCTTCATTAAAGTCTTAAAAAATTTACATTTACTCCACTTGTTTCAAAGGAACTGCCAATAGAGGACCTATGTGCCGTTTTAGTTAGCCTTTTAGGTAGGTTTATACCTTTGTCCACTTTCTCAGTTACGAAATTAGGGTCAATCTCTCCAAAGATAAAGGATACAGATGTAAGGAACTGTACTGGACCCTTGAGGAGACCAGTGATCATGGTAATCCCTTTACCTTCTGTCTTCCGGTCACCCCTCACGTTTCCTTAAATGTTTCTTGATGTCTTTGTCAACCTCTCTGAGCTTCTACAACAAACCTAAAAGGGATTCCAGAGATGCCCAAGCCAAAACAATTTCCAAATGGCCACCCCCAGTGCTTGATGGATTCTGGGGGTGTAAGCGTCTCATGCCATGTTTATAGGAGTGGTCATGTGATGGTGGATTGTCAAGCCTGCAGTAAAGCTTTAGGTCAACTTGGATTACCAAAGCCATTCTTAAAAAGTATCAGTAAAACTAATGGCCCCTAATTGGGACTCAACACCATGCGATAGAAGTTGCCCTGTAGCAAAGCCAGCTGGTTCACCAGCTCAAGCTTTTCACACACACCAGGAACATATTGACAAGTCCAGACAATGCTAATGTGAAAGAATGAGTTTATGAATGGATTTGAGGCCTCTTTTATGGACGTAAAGCTATTATTACTTCTCAAAGTGTGGTCTGTTACTTTACAGCAGTCTCTGACCTAACTCCAGAAACCATGAACAGATGTAGGCCCATGCCTAAAAAGCAGCTCGGGGGGTAAACAAAATTGTTGTGCTTGCTTTTTGGAGATATTTCACTGTTTGTTTAGTTTATCCTTTCAATTTGCCTTATCTGCCTGAAAGGGCAATCAGGTCCCACCTTGCCTTTCTGCAGGTGATTGTTAATCAAAAGGACCCAGACTGTGTGGGGCTCTTGGGGGGCAATTTCCACCCCAAAGCAGCTGTTCCTGACCAGACACACGCGAAAAAAAAAATAACTCAAACTGCAGAGAGCCGCTGAAATTCTGTGAGTTCAATCTTGCAAGTCCCCATTTTAGATGATCTAATGGTCAATGGGTTATGGACTCTAAAGATTCCTGGAAGCTCTCTAAAAGAGTGAGTTGTCTACCAGATTATGAATGTTTGGCAAGTGGTTCATGTGGATTGAGTATGGATGAACAGATTGTGAATGGCTTTTCGTGTGAAAGGATAGTCACTGAGGAGGCGCTGGAAACGTTTCCACAGCTTGTCCATTCAGAAGTATTCTGTCCAGTGTGACATCCCCAAGTCAAATCAAGAATTTCTAAGCTTGATAACAGAAAACAATTAAATGCAATTTGTATTCTCTAAGGCTGATGATACACTGGGCAACTTTTGAGCAATGTTGCCAGGCTCAAACCAACGGGCAACCAGATGAGGGGACACAGGGCCGACGGACCAATCTAAAAAATATACCATCCAACTAGAAATTGTGGTTACCATTCTCAATGGGGAAAGTTCCCAAAGCAACATGCAAAAAAAATAAAAAAAAAAACTAAAAAAGAAAAAAAGAAAAAGAAACAGAAGGGGGGGGAAAAAAAAGGACAAAAGGGGAAACAAGTTACCTGGCAAAATTGCTCAAAAACTTGCCCTGTGTATCATCAGCCTAAAGATCTCCTTAGTGGCCTAAATAAGTGGCATATTTAAACATTGTGTTGTGTAATTCATCACATTGAATTGAACACACAGGTCTTGCAAAGACTGTACTTTTATTTGTTTTGTCAGTTGAGTCAAAAAGAAAAGAGTCTGATAACAGTCATTTATCGTCCATTGCGCCTAAAAATTGTTTCAAGGAGAACTTTTAAGACTAATGGTTAGTGTTTGTGTGAAATGTTTTTGCACAAACTGCGGAGAAGGGGTTTCATGTAGAGGTGTGCGTGTGTGTGTAAGGTGCCTCAGCCATTTTTTTTACAGATTTTTGATTTTGAGTGAATCTCTGTTTGTTTCAACATAATTAAAACGAGCTAAGAGGTTGTGATTTGTAATTGGTAACAAGTGTACAAGTGTAAAAAACGGTTTGCCTGTCTTCCCCCCCCCCCAAATAGCAAGTAGGGATTTGGTTACATCAGTAGCTGCAAACAATGTTTTTTTTCTCTATCGTTTATTGATGTGTGTTTTCTTCCTATCACACAGCTAATAGGTTCAGTTCTTGAATTACAGAGTTGCCTCACCAGCTGACGAAACATTGAGAGGGACAGCGCTTTTTTGCGCTTGTATTTTACAACATTTCATCTTCATCTTTTTGTTGAATTGGGAATTCCATCCAAAAGGGGTGAAAAAAAGAATCTTCCAGCCCATTTAAGCTGTTGTTTGAGGAGACCCTCTGAGTGAGTAGGCACTGTAAGGCGAGAGAAACGTTATTTAACCTTTGACCACTTCCTGCTGCAGTTAGGCTTCAGAGTAGTGCTTTTGTGAGGGCCTAAATATGTTTTTATTTTTTATTTTTCTAATTATTCTTATTTTGGTTATAAAAGTTTTTAGCAATTGTCAAAAAACATTTCAGTATTTTGACAACGCATCATATTATTTATATTTGAAATCTTGTCACTTAGTGCAAAAGCACAGAAATTTTCCAGGCTAACCAGAAGTGCTCTCTCTATTCTTTTTCGCTGATTTTCAAGGGAATAACTCCCTGCCCCAATTAAGAAAATTTGCCACAAAAGAAAACCAGCCCTGAAAAGCGCTCTTCAATACCAATCAGTGCTAAATGCCACATTTTTACCATTCCCTTCCCCTCAAAAAGGACCGACCTCTATATGTCTCCGAATGAGGAGGCCTTAAGGTAGCCGCTAGAAAAGTGACTATAACCCAAAGAGATAACCATTTATGGGGATAGACCCATGAGATGGGCTGCTCCTCCAAATCACCCAAGCCTGGCAATAGGCCTGAAGCCCCTATGATGGTTCCAGCAGTTGACCATGACAACCAGTGTGACGCTATTTAAATATCCACATCCTGCCAGCAGCATCCATTTAGGACATCGCTGAACATATACACCACAAGGGCTACACCCTCACAGCTTAGCATAGCAGGAACACCCACTGGTTAAGAAAAGATATAGACCCTCTACAGCTTTCATTCATTTGACTGTACTGTCCTTATTGATAAAGCAAGCTTTTGTTCGGCCTCGTTACTTTTGGGGAAAGCATAGTTATTTTTAGCAATTAGCAGCCTTTTGATATATGTAATGTCCACATGATCTGATTTTGGCAGTCACAGAGAGGGCACGATTAGTTAGGTTAGCGTTAACTTTACTACTAGCTTAATAAACTAACTGGGATAAAATGTAGCTCGCCATTTGTAGCATGTAAGGTAAAGGAAAGTAGCCCTTCTTTGACAAAGGAGCTATTTATTACAACTTTCTAGTGCACAAGTTCTTGGAACTCTAAACTCTGTTTAGTTTGCGCTTGTATTATTTGAATGTGGATCCTATCAATACGACGTCAGCAACGTTCGGTTTAACCAACATTCGCTTTCTTAGAGGTAATGGATGACTCTTTAATTCTTTTATTTGCATGTACACATGTCTTCTTTAAACAGGCTACTAAAACTTATCCTTGTCAACGTTTTCTTCTGCCTCTTTCTTTCGTCATCGGTGAATGGAAAGCACTGTTCTTTTTTAAAGCGTTTACAATGTCACAAGCCCACCCGCATTACACAGCCCTGTTGGTAAACTGTTTGGGGCCTCTTTGAATTTTCGTTGTGCTGACTTTGGGATGTAAGAGGGCACCAAATCAGGTTTATTTATACTGAACTCTGTATCATAGCCTAAGTTTCAGCTATTCAACGAATTCACACTGGGACCAGTTTACTATTGGGGGGCTGAGGGTAGATCACTTACTTTGAGTCTCTGTGCGTGCCTGTGTTTTTGGTTTTTCCATGCCTATAGTTCTCCTTAGCACCTACATTTAAGATGCGTTTGCAATTTGTGTGCAATAAGTAATGATACAGTGCATGGTGCGCACTAACTATAGCATGGAGGTTGCCTGTCCACTTGCATTAGAGTAATTTGATTGTGAGAGCAACACAAGATGGCCTTCTTTTTTGCCCATCTTCTCAAGCCCGTCGTAAGATCTTGTGTTTTTCACAAGGTGGTGGTGGGGGTGCAGAGGTTGTTCCTGCTTTTGTTGTTACATGATTGGCCTCTGAATTGAAGCTCTATCAAAAAGAGCATGGCGGATTTACGCGTTCACCAACTTCCCTCTCATGAAAGCACATTTGTCTGGTTGTGCTGTTGATTCATTCATTCAGTCTCGGATGCGACCTCAGGTTCTTTTAAAATGTGTCTCAGAGTGAAGAGAGCTTTGTGTGCGGAGAGCTGCGAATCGTAGCGCGGGTAAAGCCCAGAAGTGATGTCCCTCTTAATTGTATGCCCTTTGGAAGTTGAATCATGGTCAATGCATTAATGGGTTTATGCCCCCCCCAATGAAGGGTGCACACCGCTCAAAAAAAAACTAACAAAAACAATGCTCACTCTAATTGTGGGAAATTACTGCATGGTGCTTACTTTGTTTTAATGTATTTTTGACTTTTTGTAAAACTAAGTTTACTCTCTGCTTTGCTTTGTGGGCATTGTCAAGAACCCTTCACACAATCAAAAAACTCAACATTTAGGTTGCTACTGTTTCATCTTTTCTGTACCACTTTTGAAATATTCAAAAGATTTTCATAACGTGCCCTCATTGAAAGCATATCTAATTTCTTCTTAAGTGATCTGTCCCTTCCAGGTTCATTCAAATTGATCCACAACATCTACAAGGTATCTCTGAGTTTGATGTGGGAAAAATTTACAACCGTCTGAGTCTCCTTTTTCCCCAAACAACATAGAGGAGGGCTGATCAAAGATATTGCAGTGGTAATTGGTGGTCTCTATTTAACCTCTCCAAAAACAAATAGGCATTCTGCTGAGGCTGGCTGCCCGCACTGACTGCACGCCTCTAACCTGTGCTCACGGCTTCGTTCATTCGTGGGCCGGCAGAATGCAGCACAAAACACATGTACATCGAGTCTGTAGTGGAGCATGCCTGACCTGTGTTCGGCCTTATCAGCTTTTTTGCCACTTTGATTACGCAAAACAGCGGCAGACTTTGTCTGATTAAAATCGCCAACAGGACTACTGCCAATCCACTTTAGCACTTCATTTTATACAGATTTTGATCTTTTTTTTCACCCACACACTTTTTTTTCCAGGTCATGTGCATTGGCTTGAATGAAGCACTGGCTGATGACAGGACTTGTGAGCATTAAAGACATTATGTGATTTCTAACGGTAGCATATTGTGAATTTGATATTGTGAAATACACCAGTTTCCTCATATGCTTGTTGAAATTTTATCACTATGTAAAACTCACTTTTGCGCGCATAGAAAATCACTACAGTGAGTAAATCTCAATACGATTAGAAAAGAATGTTTATTAACACAGCCCTTGCGCGGGGATGAAAAAAAGCATTCAGGCAACTCAAGGTATGGGTACAGCCTATTTAAAAAAACAGCCCATGCTCCAATACGGGTTTGTTTGCATCGTTTGGATATTTACACAAGCTTAAAGAAAACTTATGGTGATCTCTTTGCATTCCGTACAGATGTCCCTTGATTTACGTGCCCCATCTTGTGTAGTGCATCCAGAGGATTTTATCTCAGTTTTTACACTGCCAATTTCAAGCATGTCCTCTGGCTGGTGTGGCCTTTGTTTTGTGGCATGCTTTATCCCAGAAAGTTATTTTACTTGAAGGTATAAGCAAGTCTGCACAGAATCCTCGGGTTTTAATAGGTTTGATCGATTAACATGTTACTGTACTCAAGCGAACTGGCAATAATAAGAGGCCTCTTTGAAAACTCAAAGCATTAGAGCTTTTAGACAGATGTGAAACAAGTGTCTGACATAACTTCCTTTGGGAAGCCTCATGGCAAATCCTGTGCCATATGTGCTTTGGTCCATGCTGCCCTTTTTTGGCAGCAGCCTGAGACAAATGACAACTTCTGCACCTGCCATATTGATGGTTTTCTGTGCCTGGGCACAATGAGCATGGCCACGGACAGATTGTAGCCACTTGTACCGTAACGAGCTTTCGATAAGCATCCTTATTGCTTGTTATAGAGAGAGGACATGTGCATGTGTTCTGCACAGTCCCCACTGTGTCCATGGCCAGGGGACCTTGTTTCCTGGATGTGCAGACAGTCTAGAGCTGATATGAAGCCACATTATGCTACGATCTAATAACAATCAATATACAGGCTCTAGGAGTTGTTGTTGCAAGGTGTGTGGAAGCGATGCCCCTGGGTTTATCCATGCGTACAGGCGAAGGAGGTGGTTGTGGGTTTGTGGGATTAAAACAAGGGCAGGTACCCTGTGTCAGAGTGCCAGCTCCATGGCTAATCCAGTGCGCTGTGTGTGGCCGGGCGGGGCGATACCCTTTTCTGATTGAACGTCAGCAGGGAACTAATCTCTGAACAGGTGCCCTCTTTTGTTTCAAGGGGAACTGATGACAGGACAATAGGAACCTGACCCTGTCGTCGTGCTTTACTGATGCTGTGTCATCTTTTTCGCAAGGCCTCGCTTGGCGGATACTGGACACGGAAAGTTTTAGAACAGACCTAATTTCAAATGAGTTGCCACACCAAAGTTAAGTAGGATTATGAATGAAAAAAATGTCCATGTAGAATAAATGATTTTTTTTGTGCAAATATAGTGGCTGCAAAAAGCTATTAAAGAGCGGTAATGTCAGCCCAAAAATAAATAAATAATATTAATCTATACTTCTACCCTCAATGTCATTCCAAACCTGCCCTAAAGAAGATATTTTTGAAATTTAAATAGACAAGAGAAATGTCCCTCAGTGTTTTTTTTTTTTTCGTGTCTAAGGCAATGAAAGTCAATGGTAACCAAATGCCAATATTAAATATATTATTGTTATGTTTACAGAATAAACAACAAGTAATACAGGTTTAGAATAACAATTCTGTCAAAGTTAAATTATGACATTTTTGGCGTGAAACTCCACCTTAGCCCACACTTACTTACAAAAATGTTTTATGAAATATTCATAACCATATGATGATAGCTACAATTAGTGGATGACCACCTCGCATGAAACCTGAGGGAAACTGATGGCATTACAGTATAACAACCACTTAAAAAACACAATTTGGTTAAAACATCTGCCCCATCATAATTTATTTAGCTTCATAATTTAGCCTTACTAGAGAATAATCTCCATTTACTTGTTTGCAGTAGCACTCTTACATAGCATAGATATAATTATTACTATTTTATGTAAAATATTTTTTTATTTATATTGTTTATCGATGTGTGACGAAATGCTTCTAATTTTATGCATATACCTACAGAGCCACACAAATAATCAAGAAAGACACATTTTACGTGTTATTGATTTCTTCAGTTTTTCCAGAACGTATTTGCTTTCATGCCCATGACAAAACGTCATAATACTGTAGTTGCAGTAATGCAAAGCCTTTGGTCTTATTGCTATTATAGAATCTTTATTTTTTGCAACCCTGCAGCCAAGATTTATCTGACACATTTCATCAGTGCAGGTGATACTCAAACGGTCTCTTGTCCACACGACTGTACAAGCTTGTAAAAGGTTGAGAAAACAAGTCAGGCAAGTCTGAAGTGTCTAATTCATATTGGTAAATCCCCCCTTCCACTTTCCTAATCAAACCGACCTCTCTCAGTCCCAATATGCCTCTTGATGCAGTTTCCTCTCCAACAGATTTTTGACAGCAGCCCCAGTGAGGGGATCGCGGCTCATGCTTAGTCCAAGACAGTGGCCTGTCATAACTGCCTTAATAGTGAGGCCATTCTACCCTAGCCTGTGTTGTCCCTCATCCTTGTGGCCCCTCTTGCCCTTGTAAACACTTTATTAGTTAGGTCTCCCAATACCGAGGTCCCTATATTCCACAGCTGTAGCAAAATAAAAGTTTAAAGGAAAGAAAGCTGGAAGGGGGTAGGGAGTGCTTTTTTTTGCGCTTATGCTTTGCATCAGCTGCCCCCTCTTGTTTTGCGACTCTTAAAGCCCTTTATAGACGCGAAGACTGTTTGGGTTGACCACCCGCCGCATCATTTTGCCAACTTTTCACATATCTCATATGTTGATATTTGGGCAGTTAGGAACAGGAGACGCGATGTCCTCTATCACAAGAATGATATACGTGCTGCCATAATGTAGAATTTTTTGTGAGAAAACTTTTAAACATTGCCTGCCCATTCAAAGTCATTGAAATTCAAGTAAATTCTGTATAGTGATACTTTCATGATCCTCGTATGCATATTGTGGATGGTTGCCAGAACAGGTATGCTATGTATTAGCAAAGAGAGTCCCGCCATGGCCCGTTTTAACACATTGTCATGATAGGATAAATAAATTTACACTTAAACTGACCCACGCTTAAGGTGGCAGCAAAGTCCCTGTCCTTAATAAGTGATTCACTGAATCTAATTCATTCAAACGATTATAAAAATGAATCAAGTCGTAGACTGTAACTTTATGAAAGGCGATCCTTGAATTATTATTGACTCACATCATTATAACCATAAACAGTTTCATTCAGGATTTACAACACTGCAGTATTGCCCTCTGAGACGCACAAATGTTCCTGCTAACCGGCTTTGTTTGAAGAACTACTATTTTGTTGGCCCCTTGAAACCGGGAATGAAAGCTCGACACTACTGAGTCTAAAATGCCTAAACTCACTCAATATTTACTTCTTGTTTGTTTTTATTGTTGTATAAAATTTATTATCACATTTGCAAATCATGCTCACATGCATGATATTCGAGCCAAACAGCACATCTTGCTTGTGTGATATTACTTAACGGCTATCATATCTTATAAATATTACAAAGAAAAAATCACAATACAAGGATATTTTTTGCCTTTCATCAACTTGAATTATAGCCCCGGGAATTCAAACTGCATTCTAATAGGACTTCATCAATGTATACTTTTGCGATATCTCAAGATATAGTTTTTTGTTTAGGTATTATCTGCAAAGATTTCGGTGACATGAAATCCTCAACAATAGTCAGACTCACACATGCATTAAAACAACCATTACGATATTATCGTAGATGATAAATATCTGCACAACACATGGCCCCCATTAACTGCACCCATAAATTAGCTACACCTGTCCCCTGCAACAACCATAGAACAAATGGACGGAATATTCACCAAATTGCATTTAAACCCTAACCTTAGATAAAAGTGACAGTATAGTGATGTTTACACTCGCCTGACGCGAGTGACACACTGAGCTCATGTGCATGAAGTCTTTGTTATCTGCTCTACCAAGTTGTTGTGTCCACTCATTGTTGCTCATACCATGTGGACAACAAACAAACACCTTCTGCCACCTTTTGTGTGTGCTAATGGGCCATATTTTTATATAGTCAGCGATAAAATGTTTTTCAAAACACAAGTTATCTAGTCATCTTTGTCACAACACCAGCCTTGTTTTACGGTGATTGAGCAGCCTTGAAACCGTGGGCTGATAGAATAGAATAAATGCTCGGAGAAGTGCATCTACTGGTTGAGGGAGGGCATTTTGGGGCAGAATGATACAGATACATTAGCTGTAAGTGTCGGATGGGGGGATGCAACACTAGTCTGAAAGTGCTGGTAACAAAACAAACGTAAAACAAAAAAACACCAAGGGTTCCAGTGTCTCAACTCCCTGTGCTGACCCACCCCTGGCCCCACCTTGAGTAAAGGATAAACAAGGACGACTCCTCCCGTTATTCCAGAAACAAATGTCACAGCCCCTCAGTACAGTTAGGGAGCACAACAAAGGAAATCAAAGCTGGTGTGTATGAATAGGGCTTGTGTGAGGTTCTGGCAAGTTGGGGGGGCTGGGTATGCGCGGGCTGCTAGGAGCGGGGTGTGGGCTGCAGATCCGAAAAAACAGCATGGCAGATGTGAGGGAGAATGGTGGAACAGACACCAGAACCCGCCCAAACACCCCCTGTTTTGGTAGAGGATACGTCCCAGTTTGGTTTGGGTCACAGGATGGTGGCAACTCGTTCAGATCGAGGGGCAGGGGAGTGGCCAGAGGTCAATTCGTGTTATGGGAGCACAGAGCTTGGGCTTGGTCCGCGGGCAAACCTGCCAGCAGATGCTTTGGCAGGGTCCCCACAAAGTTAATGAGGGGGGCACTGCGCTGGCCTCCACATCATGCTCAGGGGAACTTTCACCCCCAAACACAAAAAACATCACACAGAGAGAAGTTTGGAAGGGTGCCCTCAATTAGTTGGAACTAGAGTCCTTCCTTCTGTCCATTGAAATAGGGGCTTCCCAGATTGAACCGTAATTGGACCTCATAATATTGGGGAAAAAAAAAAAACAGCTAGAGCAAGGTTGATCTTGATGGCAGTGGAGTGGATGCAAGGAAATTGGGCTTTTCTATATAATTGGGGGTTGACATTGTGTAAATACAATTCTGTGGGGATCAGTAGAAGCTTCTAAAACAGTTGTTTTTAAAGAAAAGTAAGTAACACTATTGTTACCATACCACAAGTATCACAAGGTTAGAAGAAAAAAATTAAAACAGCAATGACAAATAGCAATAGTTATATGTCTAGACCCAGGGGCTTGACGAAAAAAAAAAAAAATAAAAATAATAAATAACATTCTGTCCCGTTACTGTGTTCCTCTCTGATTATTTATATTACCCGTTCCACAAAAACCGCTGGTTCGGGTTGGAAGAAAAAACGTGTTAATAATATTATTTTTTTTAAAAACAATTTTTACTCTTTGCCTATAATTACCTAATAACTAAATAATAAAAAAGGGGGGGTGACAGAGGGATTTCGATATAAGCCCAAGAGGAGGACTGGGTTTTCCTTTGCTTAAAGTAAGGAAACTTTGCTTCCTTAAACAAACTCCGTGAGACCAGGCATATCTCAGAGGCGTCTATGTGCGTGCGTGACGCAACTATATGACCCACTGTATACAGCGGTGGACAGTAGTGAAGTATTTTTTACTCTGCCGTATATCTAAAAAGTACTTTTTCAAGTGTCTGGTATACTTTTCATATTTTCTTTACAAAACTTTATTTCGCAAAAACATTCCAAAGCATATTATTGTACTTTTTTTACTGCACTACGTTTCATATTAAATATCATTTAATACTCATTTATATATAGTGTTGCCAACAGCAACATTTTTTTAACAAAATTATTATTTATTTATCATATATTGCGAAATGCGATATGCCCATTTCATTTCATATGAACGCATATCTCATAGGTGTTTTACTGCGGGAACATGCAGATTCAAAGGACAAAGACTAAGCATTTAATGGAGGGTTTTTCACTTAAAGTTCACTCTCTCACAAGAAAAAGAACCAACTAAAATAACACTACAGCATTACAATACACCCAATATTTATATTATATTCTTAAAACTAACGTGAAATCCTCAAGTTCCCCAATTTCCCAGAATTATTGGTGAAATGCTGTAAATTTCTGTCCAAACAAAAATGTTGGAATGTTGTAAAGTTGAAAAAAACTGAAAACACATAGTGTCGTTCTTTTTCTTTACTCTTCCACTTCTTCATGTGCTGTCTTTAATTAAATCACAGCAAATTAAATTACAGCTAATAAAAAATTATTTTAGTTTTATTTATATGAATTGAGCAGCCCCATTCGTTTATTTTAAATGGTTGCATTCCGTTTAATTAATTTTTAGCTTTTCATCAACTCACAACCCCCACAGCGGTTTCCCATGTTTTGAGAAATCCTACCCTAGAGATTCTTAAATATTAAACGCTTATCCCCAACAAAATGACAAGTTTGCAAAACCTGGCTGGTCAGTGTTGGCCCCTGTGCTCCTTTTGCCCCCGAGTGCTCTTTTGAAGCGGAGCTGTTTCAGACAATAGAGGGATCTGTGCTGCAAATCAGGGGGGTGATTGAAATCGGGCAGCTTCAGTTTGACTGCCTTTCCCAGGTTCAGATAGGCTGTGATGCATTCAGTTATTTTTTAGGAGAGAGGCATTCCTTGCGGATCGTGTGTCCAGGTACAGAAATGACTTCCACCCCACCTCCGCTACCCTGCCACAGAGAACAGACCGCAGGGATCTGTGGCCCTGTCCCAGCAACCATTCCCTAGCATGTAGACAATTATGCAAATATTTTAAAGTGTAAGCTTTTTATATTTTAGGAACTATCTCACAGACTCGAGGCTCATCTCAAGAGATTGAATGCAGTACAACAAAGTGTTGTCCTGGAAGCAAGCCACCGCATGGCTCCTCGTAGGGATTTTGATTTATTCAGGACCTTGTACAGTACAGGGTCAATGTGGCAGTACACGATGAGCTGGTCTTTTGTGCTAAGGACAGCTGTGTTAGCAAGGCTGCCTGCAATTTAGGGCAGTTTTATTAATTCTTTTGTAAGAGATTGACGTGAATGTCTTCGACAGTTGTATAGAATCCCGCTTGAAGACTACAAGTATTATGTTGAATATGTAATTCAATTTCAGTTTGAAAAAAAAATGAGGGCAACACAATTTTCATTATTCTCATCCTTGTCCATTCACAAAAACAAAGGCTTGTCTGACCGTGGGGCTAGTTTGAATAATTTTGACAGCTCCTTTTTATGGGCGCGTTGTCTCTGGGCTACCAAACAGATGACCATTGTTCACCAATATCTGTCCTGGCCCTCGTATTGTCCTCTGACATATGAGTGGCATGCAGCCCCCAATTGCCGATTCTATCCACACGTACAAACACACACTCACAAAATGCAGCAAGGGTACAGCTGGCCAGAAAAGGCGCCACTCCGCGGGACCCCTCTCTGTGGGGATCGCTGACATCCACGTGTGTGTGTGTGTGTGTGTGTGGTGTGTGTGTGTGTGTGTGTGTGTGTGTGTGTGTGTGTGGGTGTGTGTCCGTGTGAGACTGTCCTTTTGGGGGGGGGTGGGGACATGCCACCTATGAGCCACCACAACCTGTTGATCGCAGCCACTGAGCTAGAAGTAATCTGCCATAGCGCGGATCTGGAAATTAAAATGACAATTTGAATTGTGTTGGGGAAAGCGGGAAACTTTGCCATGTGAATCATTCTCTCTGTCTCTCACAGTGTGTGGTTGAGGTGGCTGAGAGTAAATGAATGTATACTGTAGTTCATAACAGGATTAAACCGCCAGGATCTGGTCAGAGTAAGGCATTATATTAACGTCTCTGGAGAGACCAGCAAGGGTTTGGCATCTGTGTGATTGTGAGTCACGTGGTGGATAGACTTTTTAATGAATTTTTAACAAACTGTCCTGCAGTACTGCAGTAAATCTTTGTTGGGACACACATTCCCTTTAAATAATGCAATTTTTATTTACTTTAACATTTTATATGGCATAAACTTTAATATTTATTTATATTAATGATAATTATTTAAAAAAATCGTAAAATATAGCTGCAATCAGCAATTATGGAAACATAAAAAATAAAAAAAATAAAATTAAAAATAAAAAATAAGTTTATGTAAAATAAAATAAAAAATAGATTTTTAAATTTTTTATGTAAGTTAACTTTATTATGATTAGCCGATAATACATATTTTAATAAATATCTGACCCGTTTGAAATAACGCAAAGATGTTAAAACTTATGAAAATTATATTATTATATTTTAACTGCGTATATTTCATTATATTTTAAATGTTTTATTTTTAAAGTACTGAGTTATGGTCAGGTGATTTTAGGGGTAGTTCGTGATGTGTAATATCATAACTTTGAAAATGAAGAAACAAAATATCCAACGATCACACTGGATTAATTTCAAGGAGGAAATATTGATGTTTTCATAACAAATGGCAGGCAAAATTGTAAGACATGTTTTATCTCATATCTAAAGAATCAGGTTTGTGTTATGTCATAAAAGGTGGTCCTCCCAGTTTGCCACACGTTCTTTTTTTTTTTTTCTCTTTTTCTTTTTTCCAAGAATTACCTCCAGCTTATGAATCTAAATGCTGATGTGTAAGTAAATTTCCAACTGAAAGTGAGACAATGAGTTTAAAATATGAATGTCAAACAACTCTTAACAAACTTAAACTATTAACAACTTCATAATTCTACCTATAAGCGCTTGCCATCTGTCCTTTAGTGCATCCTGAACTCTGAAAGATTTTAAGACATGCTTGCTGAACAAATAAAGGCTGGGAAGGGGATAAACTTTTTAAACCGTCAAAAGGATTTTCAGTAACGGGCTACAGGAAGTATGCACATAGAAAAAAAAATGTCTGAATAAATATTGAGGATAATTGGGGTCATTCTACAAATGTGGTAATAAATTACTGTACCTCAAAATGTGAATTAAATGATTAAAATATTTTTCAATTAATAAAAAAAGAATTTATATTATTTTAATTCATGAATTAATTTTGTTTTTAATATCAATGTTTTCTGACACTTTATAAACCTTCTGAGGCTGAAGGTTTTTTGCTTATACATGGTATTATGGTGTTATGTGATCAAAATATCCTTTTTTTTAATGAAAATCTCCTCATAATGTTTGCTAAATATTTGATATGGAGATCAGCGATAGCATTTTTGTTTTTGCTATACTGATTCCTTATTTCAAGTTTGGTGTAACTTCAAGTGACACGCCTGCATTAGAGAATGTAAGCAAATTAAAAATTAAATGTATTTTTAAAATCCTAAATTATTTAATATAAACATGCAAACTATTAATAATAATAGTAATTAATGTTTCTAATATTAATATATAAGTAATTAATATTTATAAAGCTAATAATAATAATAATAATAATAACAATAATAATATTATTATTATTATTATTATTATTATTATTATTATTATTATTATTATTATTATTGTTATTGTTGATTGACTTTCTGCTATTGTTTAATAAAGACTTGTTGAAATTAAGCTCCATAAAGGAAAACTCTCATATTGGGCTGTGCATGTTTAATCTTTGCTTATAGGACAAGAGCAATTCATCTGCACAATCCGGACACTTTGCCAGTGAGCTGTCTAGGGACCATCTCGCTGTGTCTACATGCTGTGGGTGAGTTTAGGTCAGGACCTTTGACCTGAGGTCTTTCCTGCTCTGGGTCACTTGTCCTCAGGATGCTCCTCTTTCAGACGCTGGGATGCATTTCTCTCATTCACTTATGCAATGCCAGCAGGAGGTCTGTCTAAATCACATTCATCCTAGGTATTGCTTATTCCATAGGTCACTGCATGAGATAAGTAACAAATGTTTATTTATTTGATTGTATGTTTGTTGAGTCATAGTATGAGCTGTGGCCTAACAATCAACCCAACCTTGTTCCCCCTTTTTCACATAATTTCCTATCCTCTCTAATATATATATATATATATATAGTACCTTGCTATATTTGTATATTTGTGTAAGAAAAATTAAATACTCTCTGTATATCTTTGTCCAGGTGGCTCTACAAATCTACAGGAATATCATAATTAATTAGATCGTAAATGAGTATTGATGAGGGTTCAACCTCAGATGGTTAACTTCCTCTCATGTGACACCTGCCCATTGCTGAAACAGTAATACAGCAGGTGACGTGACCATATCTGATTCCATTCATTCTGTGGATTCATTCAGCCATGTAATATCATGTGTGTGTCAAACATTAAGCACACTTGAGGTATAGCTACTGCATGGAGCAAGCCATATGTTGCTTTAACTCTTATGTTCTGTTAGGAATTATATATATATATATATATATATAGATATATATATATATATATATATATATTATATATATATATATATATATATATACATATATATATATATATATATATATATATATATAATATATATATATATATATATATAATATATATATATATTTTCATTGTTAATCCTATAAAGCCATAAATGTCTAAGGCATCTAAAATAATCAACATGATCAAAACGTGGTTTGCTAAAGTGTTATCTCATTGCTAGTTTTATATTTTTTTAGTAAGTTTAAAGACCTTTGGGTTTTGTTTTGTTTTCAACTCAAATTGTGAAACTTGTGTATTAAATAAATTCAATGCACACAGACTGAAGTAGTTTAAGTCTTTGGTTCTTTTAATTGTGATAATTTTAGCTCACATTTAACAAAAACCTCTCAACAAATTAGAATACTTTCATAAGACCAATAAAAATAAAATAAAAAATAAATTAAAAAAATAAATTTTTAGTGAATTGTTGGCCTTCTGGAAAGTATGTTCATTTACTGTACATGTACTCAATACTTGGGTAGGGGCTCCTTTTGCTTTTATTACTGCCTCAATTCGACGTGGCATGGAGGTAATCAGTTGTGGCACTGCTGAGGTGGTATGGAAGCCCAGGTTTCTTTGACAGTGGCCTTCAGCTCATCTGCATTTTTTGGTCTCTTGCTTTTCATTTTCCTTCTTGACAATACCCCATAGATTCTCTCTGGGGCTCAGGTCTGGTGAGTTTGCTGGCCAGTCAAGAACACCAACACCATGGTCATTTAACCAACTTTTGGTGCTTTTGGCAGTGTGGTCAGATGCCAAATCCTGCTGGAAATTGAAATCAGCATCTTCAAAAAGCTGGTCAGCAGAAAGAAGCATGGAGTGCTCCAAAATTTCTTGGTAAACGGGTGCAGTGACTTTGGTTTTCAAAGAACATAACGGACCAACACCAGCAGATGACATTGCACCCCAAATCATCACAGACTGTGGAAACTTAACACTGGACTTCAAGCAACTTATGCTATGAGCTTCTCCATCCTTACTCCAGACTCTAGGAACTTGGTTTCCAAATGACCAAAATACAAAACTTGCTCTCATCTGAAAAGAGGACTTTGGACCACTTGTCTGTGGTTCAGAACAACTGTAGTCAAATTCCCTGACACGTCTGTGTGTGGTGGCTCTTGATGCCTTGACCCCAGCCTCAGTCCATTCCTTGTGAAGTTCACTCACATTCTTGAATCGATTTTGCTTGACAATCCTCATAAGGGTGCAGTTCTCGTGGCTGGTTGTGCATCTTTTTCTTCATCACTTTTTCCTTCCACTCAACTTTCTGTTAACATGCTTGGATACAGCACTCTGTGAACATCCAGCTTCTTTGGCAGTGAATGTTTTGTGGCTTACCCTCCTTGTGAAAGGGTGTCAATGATTGTCTTTTGGACAACTGTCAGATCAGCGGTCCTTCCCCATGATTGTGTAGCCTAGTGAACCAAACTGAGAGACTATTTTGAAGGCTCAGGAAACCTTTGCAGGTGTTTTTGAGTTGATTAGCTGATTGGCATGTCACCATATTCTAATTTGTTGAGATAGTGAATTGGTGGGTTTTTGTTAAATGTGAGCCAAAATCATCACAATTAAAAGAACCAAAGACTTACACTACTTCAGTCAGTGTGCAGTGAATTTATGGCCATGTGGACCACTTAAACTCTGAACATGAGAGGGGTGGGATCTCGCCACCCTCTCAATTAGACTCCTTCATTTCCCTGATACACGAGTTTCACAGTTTGAGTTTAATTACTGAAATAAATGAACTTTTCCATGACATTCTAATTTATTGAGATGCACCTGTATATACATTTTTAATGTGACATATTTTTGGGAGCTATAAAGTGGCAACCAAGATTCATATGCATTTTATGTAAATACTGTTGTTATGATGTTATAAAGATTTAATTGATTGGACATAACAAGCTTTAATAAATTTTTATTTTTGTGCCATAATCAATTTTAACAGTTGCACCAAATTGTATACTTTTGCTCAGTTTGGGGCGTCTGAATAAAATTTTTCCTCAAAAATGAGCTCCATATTCTAAATATATCAAAATATATTACTATATGAGCAATTAAAACCTAATGTATCAAATATCATACTCAGGAAAATGCCTATGATATTTTTTTTTTTTTTTTTTGAGTCAAATGGCTTCATTAAACTGTTGCATAAAAAAAATGCTTCTTCTGACTATTTATTTCATATGTCATGCTTTACACAGGGTGAAGTATATTTTTCGACCTGTTCTAAAGGCATTGTGGTCTCTCAGGGTGAGGATTAAGCATCCTGTAACAGAAGGCCTGAAACTTCACTGCTTTTTGCTTGCACATGGACGCTTTTTCTTTCTTTCTTTCTTTTTGCCGCCAACGGACAGCTGATGCTTTTGGATGATAAGGTGTATATCACACAGTTGCATTGTGAAGCTTGAAGTTCTCCACCTACGCCTTTCATCTGGGATCATGGGGCTTGTCTCTGGTATCTCTGGCCCAGCCCAGGCGGAGAAGAGGGGGTGGTCCATGATTATCAGGTTCTGTACATGAACAGCTGGCCATGTGGACCACTTAACTCTGAACATGAGAGGGGTGGGATCTCACCACCCTCTCAATTAGACTCCTTTCATTTCCCTGATACTTTTATGATTGGTCAGTGGGAAGAACATAATGTAGAAATGGGTAGGTATTACATAAAACAACACAACAGTAATCGAACAAATGGAGAAGAGCTCAAAGGATTCCCACAGATGGCCATCACATATTTTTTCTGTCTGTCTTTTAATACGGTTTAACCTCTGGTTGTACTACAACCTTTATCTCAGGAGGTTAACCCACCTCTTATTATATGTTAGATGTGAGTTTTGGATCTTTTTTCTGCTTTGTTCACCATTGTTACGTATACGCAGCTTAAAAGAGGGTCAGTTAGCGATCACCACCGTAAAAGCCTATAGAATCTGCTAATGCTCGGGCGGAGGTGTTCACAAAGCATTGCTTTTTTCTCCCCAAGAGACTTTAAGTAAACAGCAGCTGACAGAATGCTTTTCTCTCCAAAACAAAGCTTGACTTTGCCCATTTGTCAGTCAGGTTCTTGTCTGGTTATTAGGAGGTTAATGATCAAACTCAGAAAAACATAAGCCAAAACAAGGTTACTTGCTGCCGTATCTATAAAATGTGTGATCAAAAGCGTTGTGTACATTAACCCTTAGCCCGAGCGAGCCCGGTTGTGAAACGTGGGGGATACGGGCTCAGGTGAAGCCAACACGACCCATGTGAGGAGTTTCCGAAGCTGTGAAAGCCTCGGGTCTTTCAATCATTCACTACAGGAATGTCTTTCTTACAGCCACTGTTTGGTTTGTCAGAGCTTCACAGTTTCTGTGTATTTCTCACCTGGGCAAGTGAATTCTTGGATGAACAAGCACGGGGTCAAACCTTTCCTGGCTCTGAGCTGCGGAAGCCCTTTGCACTTTAATCGGCCTTCTCCAAATCACTCACTCTCACACACATCAATGCCTTAACATGAGAATGAAAAATCGACAAAAACACTGCCAGTCAAATGTTTGGTTTCTCATGAGTCAAGCAGTATGTATTAAAGCTTGAAATTTGTTTTGTTGACCAATAGGCTATGAATAGTGCCTATGTATGAATTTATTTATTTATTTATTTACATTGTGTTTACTCATCAAAATAAGCTGAGAAATTTAACTTTTTTTTATATTAAATTCAACTAGGTTTTTTCATCAATCAGTTTAAACAAATAAGTTTAATGTAATGGAAGTTGAAATAACTTGTACAACCAAGTTGATTATACTTACAAATTTAAGGTAGCAACTAAGGTTTAAGTTGAAAAAAGGGGGATTTGTTTTTTTTTACAGTGTAAGGTTTTTTTTTTTTTTTTTTTTTTTTAACATTGGACAACTTTTAATGCATTTATTAGGTTAATGTTAATTTCTACATATAAATTTGTAAAATTTTCAAGTTGTATAAATTATTGAATTAATATGTTGCGAACAGGATATTTATTTTAAGACCAGATTCTAACAGGAAAAGTGGACAACTTTTTAAAAGCATTTATTAATCTAGGTTAATCTTAATTTTCTACATATTAATTAATTAATATATATTCCTTGAAAATGTTGAAAATGTATTATTATATATTGTAATAAATATATTATTTTAAGGTAAATAATTCTCAAACTTCCATTTGTGTGTTTTCATAGTCTTGATGACTTAGGTGCATCCAAATGTTTGACTGGTCATGTAGTGGGTGTACTAAATATGTGCAGGCTTTTATTTTCTAGGAATCGTATAATTCAATGTTTTTTAAAAAAAATGTCTATGATTATACATCAGGGAAAGAAACCTCATGTGGGGTCACTTTACATCAGTCTCTTTAATTCCCACCTTCCTGTCTTTGATCATAAGCCACAGCTCAGGGGTGGTGAATGGAGTGTTTTGCCGACTCACAGCTCCCCTTCAGAATGCCGTCAGTCAGAACCGCTGTGTCAGCCTGACGGTCATTCCCCTGTGATCGATACAGCCTGTCCGCACAGCCTCTGATGCATTACCGCAAGAGTCTTTGTAGCCCTTCCAGGTGTAATGTAGAAATTACAAACAGAAAGAATAGGAATGTTGCTTTCAGTTCACACCTGTTTGAGTAAACAATTAAAAATACTACATTGAATCACCAGCTTTTTAAAATAGTTTGACCTTTTTAAGTTTCAATGTCTCAGAGCATTGTTTTCCAGGGAATGTGTTCCATTGTCAATCTTCCTGCGGCCTATAAAGGAAAGTGTCAGTGAGTCACTCTATTAATGTATGAATCACATCATAGTAAATGCTTTTCACTTTGAATAAACATCCTCCTAGATCATACTTGTTTTTTGTATTATAATTTATGCCATTTTTGATATAATCGGTGGCACATGAGTGTAATTAAGCGTTTATTTCTGGAATTATTGTATAATCATGTTATTAGTGTAGAATATTAATGATTTGACTTACAAGATGGTGGTTGGTCGGTGTTTTTCTACTTTTAATATGCTCTCTGGGGAGCTAGCTTTAATTCTACCTATGTAAACTACCCTTTGACCTTAAATTGAACTAATTTTACCTATTTAACCTTGTCAGCAGACGGTAAAATAACATTCCAAAAACACATCACTCTAGTATGACTTTTTTAGTTGTTGCTTATAATATAAGTATGTTTTCTAGGTGGCAATATTAATAGTAGATGTAGAGTGCATGATTGTGTATCATGTTTAAATATGACCAAAAATCTTAAATCTAGAGGGGATTTACAACAGTTTTAAACTTAAAAGGTACAAATGACAGAAAGGGATAAACAAAGAAGCCACAGAACAGATGCATTTTCTGCCTGCAGTTATCTTTGCGTTTTAAAATATTTCATGCTCCAACATCCATTTATCACTGTCAGTTCATTTGTCAGGTTTTTGGTCTGGGTCTTTTATTGGCAAAACTGTGAGGCAGGAAGTTATGATATATTTGTTTTATGAGGCACAAATTCAAAACATTTTTTTTTTCTCTTTCTTCCATGTGAACCTGAATGGAGATCAGATTTCAGTCAGCAGCATAAGCAAACTGTGAGATTTGCCCAGTAACTGCTGCACAAACATATACAGTAAGATTTAGTCTTCAGCAGCAGAGTTTTGCGACATACAGTACCTTATGATATTTTTTAGTTTCGTTATTGCAGATTTCCCTTTTCCCTTCCCACCGAATGATCAACCTGTGCCGATGATATCTGAGTCACTCACCCACATCTTTGATCATTAACTAACCTTTATAAAAGTCTTTGAAGATATTTGATATAATGCGGAAGCTGAATCTGAAGTGTAAATGACTGACTGAGCTGCTGTGTAAATGTCATAGATTGACGAGTCATGAGTTTGAGCATGTGCTAAGAGCTTGATTGGCTGTGACTTCAGCATACCAGTGCATTTTTTGTAATAGATCTGTGGGAGTCTGTTCTGTTAGAGCTGAGTAGGAGTATATGTTTAAATGCAACAAAACATGCAATCATGTATAGTGTAGCAAATGAAATATGCTTATCAACTTTTAAAAGGGAGAAGAAGATTCTCCCGTATCATTTGATTTTGACATCAAAGGCCACGTGTTCAATCAAACTTTATGATATTTTGGCACATTTTTATCTGTCACTTGATATGGCTAATATTTTGCCATGTGTTTGTTCCATGTGTTTACACTAACTGCTAACTGCTAACACTAACTGCTATACTAAACTATAGTTTTGCATAACCGTCCTCTCATCACTTTTTTTGCATGGGTTTCAGTTTCTATTTTTTCTGTGAGACACACTGAGCCTCTTTACACTTGCAGCTAATCTGCACAGGCCTTGACTTAAAACGGAACCGTGCTGTCCTCTGATAACATTAATCTTAAACCTGGCATCATTGATTATTTGCTTGACAAATGATCATTTAGTGCTGCTAATTTTGTCAATGCTGTATTGTTCTGTTCAGATACCGGCCTCTGCCTGCTTGTCAAGCTAATGAGGAAAACTTGATTAGCCCAGAGCCCACCTCTGATGGTTTGTTTCCCGGCTTGTCACTTTGAGGGAAACCTTCTACTCTGTGCCACTGACCGTTTGTATAGTTTCTTTCAAAGGCAGACCACTGTCACCTGACTCCTGGACCCGCTCGTGTTGCAATGTGTGTTGTGTTATATGGCTGTTTTTCTTTTCAGCTGAATTCGGCTGCCCTTAGCTCAGGCCTGATAGGGACTAGTCTTTCATCCTCCCACAAAGCGATAGAGCGGCGATGGCCTTTGTTCTACGAGGTCCTTCCCGGATTGAGGCACTGAAGTGACTTGGCAAAATGTCTCCTCCCACAGATCCTGTAATCCCCAAGTGACCGAAGAGACTCATTACTTGTTATTATCTAATGGAAAGTGAATAATATCAGTGCAGATCATCTCATTCCAGGTGGAATTATGAACTCCTATTTAAGTGTATAGATTAGGTGAACTTGAATGGACCTGCATTGTTTTTTTGATGGATAATGCCATGTACATTTTTTTGGTTTTATTCTGGATGTTCTCCTGGTGAACAGTTAATGACTCTTCAACTAGTGAAAGTTGAGTCTAAGGATGATTATGATTATCAGAAAATGTCTGCAGGTGGCAAATGATAATTGGATGATTATGAAGGTGTCTGAATAGTAGTTCCTCTAAACGGTTGGTAGCAGGGGGTTTGCCCGTGGGGGCCAAAGCGGGGTACAGAGAAGATCAAGGGTAACCCGGGACATATTGGAGGTCAACGCTCTAACACCCATTCTTGCCAGGGCAACTGCTCCTGGAATGTTCTCACGGGCTGCGCAGGGGAAGTCAGGAGCCCCCCCACAATTGGCCAAGAGTTAATATTGGCCTTCCGGGCCAAAGGTTAAAATTTGGAGAGGTCAGGGCAGGAGTGCAGGAATGAGCTGGTTTGTTGATACACTGCCCCAGTTTTTATAAACTGCTCCTCAGAAGTGCTGGCTGAAGGGGGCCAGTGTGAAGAGTAATGTTCTCCTGACTTCAGAACACCCATTGAGCAACAGCTGGCTGTGGAGTTGGGTTACCTCCTTCATACTGTACAATAGACAAGCCAACGCTGTCAAGCATATGCAGACAGATGTTCATGCCTTAAACACACTAGTTTGTTAGTCCTAGACAGGAAGAGCCTTGAACATTTATTAATTGTAGCCCTGACAAGATCTTACACCCCTCATTCATTCATTAATTCAGCCTGACATTCATTCAGTCATTCATTCATACCTAGTCAATCAATCATTGATTTGATTAAACAACATACATTCACTCATTTACTCACTCGCTCATCAATGTATGTGTTCATTCATTCCTTCATTCCATTCATTTCATTCATTCATTCATACATTCATTCATTCATTCATACCTACAGTCAATCATTGATTTACTATGTACATTAATTCACTCATTCACTCAATGTATTGTCTGTTCATTGATTGATTGATTGATTGATTGATTGATTCATGTACTCACAATGAATTAGGTCAATAACTTTATGTTAATTCATTCATTCATTCTGTTTATATGGACTTCATGGCATTCATTCAGTCATCCATTGATTAAACTATAATTAGTCATTAAATTCATTTACTCACACATTGATTAAATCAGATGTCTGGAAAATATGTATTTGTTGACCACTTGTTTGGTCATGTATTGATTAAACTCAACTTCATCCATTAATTCAATCATTCATTCATTCATTCATTCATTTGTTCATTCAGTCATTCGTTCAGTCATTCATTAATTTCTACAGTCAATTATTGATTTGATTAAACAACATGCATTCACTCATTTACTCACTCGCTCAATGTATGTATTAATTAATTAATTCATTCATTCATCCCTACAGTCAGTCATTTATTCACTATGTACAATAATTCACTCATTCATTCCTCAATGTATGTCTGTTTTCATTTCCATTGGTTACAATAGTGACCACGAATAAAACACATTTTTTTTCTTGTTTTTTTAATTTGTTAGGTCAATTAATTATGTTAATTAATTAATTCATTCATTCATTCATTCATATGGACTTCATGCCATTCATTCAGTCATCCATTGATTAAACTTTTAATTAGTCTTTAAAACATTTACTCACACATTAATTAACTCAGATGTCCTGGAACATCTGGATTTTGTTGACCATTTCATTCGGTCATCTATTGATTTAACACAACTTCATTCATTCATTTTCTCATTTACTCAATAGCTCAGTCATTGAATGTCTGGTTCTTCATTCATTAATTGATTGATTGATTGATTGACATTAAACTTCATTCATTAATTTCCTCACCTAATCACTCATTAGTTGTCTGTTCATTCAGTCATTCATTAGTTTACTCACTCACTCACTCACTCACTCACTCACTCACTGAATGTCTGTTCATTTATTCAAACATTAATTATTTTACTCAGTTCACTAGCAAGGACCACACCACAACCAAATTTGTAAATTAAAAGATTATTGTTCAGAATATTAGGGATGAGTTGTTGGAAGAGGATGAAAAGTTAAAGGTGTAGGATGATGGTCAGGTTGATCTGGGCGTCTGGAATTGATGGCCCAGAGAGATTTAGGACAGGGATAATCGTCTCGTTGTATATTTAAGCCAGACGATCAGGACCCCCCGATGCAACCTGAAAAGAATAAGGATAGCTGATTTGATTAAAGGGGAGGGGAGGGTGGGTTCCAGAGAAAGAGACAAACAGTGCAGTATGAGGCGGGAAGTGAGGTGATTGGTAAAAGCGTGGCCTCACTCCCAAACCTCAGTTAACTAGTTAACTCCCTTTAATCTGGACTGTTTGTCCATTCATTTAATCAGTTGCACTCTCATCCATTAAATTGCATCCGTTCATTCTCTCACTCATGGCCTGACTGTTCATTCATCGATTCCTTTATCAATTCAATGCCTGTTAATTGACTCACTAGCTTTACATTGCCTGACCATTCATTCATTCATTCATTCATTCTCAGCTCTTAATTTAAGCCATTGCCTATGTGATCTTCAGTGCACAGGATAATAGCCTTGTGCCTGTACAGCAGGATCCTGATCCCTCCCTCTGCCCTTGGCTCATGTTTACCTAAGAGGCTGGAATGCATGAATGGAGGCCTCTTCATATCAGCAGCTCGCTCCTTCATTCACAAATGTTTATACCATTAGTCACCTGACCTATACTGTTCAAATAGGGGTGGATGCTAACATAGCGGAACTTAAACATTTAGTGCTATTATTAATGTTTACCTATGTTCATTTCCAACTGAGTGTACCCGAAAAAGAACAATGTAAACAGCTCATCATTTCCTCCTACACACTTCTGTGGAGGTATAAGATGATACTGCAATTCAAGTAACATAGGGCAACATGTCACAGTTACAGCTTTGAAAGAAGGCAGTGCATATATCTCTTCACAAAAGCCAATTGATCTACTGTTGTTCATCCTTGAAAGAATATCCATATCATACAATGATAGCACTGTGTGGAGCTATTTCAAAAGCATGTCACTTTATTATGAACAAAGCCAGTTTTTCTGTTTCTTCTAGGAGGAATGGTTTACTTTGGGGTGTGTTCACACAGAGCCATTTAATTGTGTATGTGCAAGTCTGTCTTGAGAGAAAAGAAAATCCCTGCCATATTTACACAACGCATTAATGATGAAGTGGTCTCTCATCACCTTCTCTTGTATTTTTTCGCAAGTTGAATGATGATATGCATGGTTGACCCACCTACATGTAAAAAAAAACGGAAGGACAGACCAGCCTACACAGAACCAGTGGCTTTGTCCATCCCAAAGATGCCTCTTTGACAAATGACTCAAGTTCTTGGTCATGCAAACAAGGGCCTGATCCCAGGTCGGCCCTGAGACCTTCGCCGTGACAGATTGCACCTGGTTTTAGGGGAAAGGTATACTCTGTTCATTGGTGGCTGTTCATAATTGTATGCAGCTGCTTTTTCCACTGTTGTGTGTCCAGAGGCCCACAGAGTGCTGGCCTGAGGTAAGCCATAACAATTGTGGCAGACAAGTCACCCCTCCCTATTTGGTCTCATACATCTTCCCAAGGTCATGCAGAGGTTTTAACTATCCCATTGCTCTAAGGAAATGCTCGCCGCTAACAGCTGACTGGTTCACACTGGACCTTACTGGATGAGTTGATCCTGGATAGAACCTGTGTGGAGTCACAAAAACTGAAACTGAATTTCTTGACTTTGCATCCAGCCAGTCATATTTCAGCTTTGAACACTACCCTCCTCTGTCTCAAAAAGAAAACGCTATAATTCTGACCACACTGATTAAATTAACCTTACCATGTACCGTACCATCATAAGCATACAACATAAAAAATTCCCTTCCACACTCTTAGACCTACAAGTGGTTGTTGGGGATTGGGTTTAAGCGGCACCCGCTATCTTTCTTGAATTCGGGGAGTGTAAGACAATGGCCTCCAAGTCTTGAGTCTGGGACCTGTCACTTTAAATCATCTCTGATGTAGATTTGATGTGACATCTTGGAAACCATGATAATGAAGAAAGCTTTAGACACTGCTATCAATACTGCAATTCTCACAGCACTCAGCACCGAATGCGGATCCCCTCAGCGGAGGACATAACATCAGGACATCATTAGTGCAATGTCATTGTGAACCGTGAACACACCCTCTGAAAAAAAAAATGGGTGTGTGATAATTTGTGCTTATCAGTGAATGGCAGAGCTGAACTCCTTTTTCGTGGTTCTCGGGAATGGGTTTTCTTGTAACATCACATGACACATATAGCTTGGATAATAATTAGATAATGTATAATGGTCATTTCTCATTGATGGACTGTTTTGATTTGAAAGGCGGTATTAGTTGTGCACAGAATATATGTTTATATTTATTGATTTTTTTTATCTTTACCAGCACCATTAAGGTTAAACGGCATCTTACATTGCAACATCTCTACAGTATAATGCAGAATTATTTCAGAGCTGTAAACTTACATAAACTGACACTGACTTTTTATTGACTTTTATCTCAAGACCTTGAGCTTTATAGTTTGATAATGAAAGTGAAATTGTCTATATTGTTTTCAGAAAGAAAGTGATAAACCATGATAACTTGATTGAGCTCTGCTAAAGGTAATCAGGTCAACTCTGTGTATGTTTTCAAGACTATTTTAGCATTCTTTCACCTACTCTTTATTTCTGACAGTTAGATGATAATCTTAATGGACACCTTACTTGTCCTCAGTTAATTTAAAATTTTTTTTTACTTAAAACACTTTTGACTCATAAAGATTGCTTGGAAATGTGGAGTTTTCTCATTGTGAAGTTCATTGTACTTCTCCAAGTGCCAGAGATAATGAACTAAGTGTAGTTCTGCACAAGGTCCTCTAGGTGGTGCTTGTAATCCAGTTGCTCCTATGGGACTTTGAGTGAATGGCTGTATTAGAAGTACTATAAGACAGGACACACACTGCAATCGTACACTCAGTATACATCTTGGAGGGGTAAAGTTAGGTGCATTTAGGTGAAGTAGGGTTCAACAGAGTGTATTGCAAATGTTGATAGCAAAGGTAGGCCTATAACATGACAGTTCATGACCTGTAATAGCATGTTAGGCATGTGACAGTCCTTATGTGGACTTCTTTTTCAAGGGTCGGGAACTATACACTTTATGTCCATCAAGTAAATGTGTACTTTGTACTTTCCCCAAAGAGAAAGCGAGATAGAAGCACACAAAGCCATGTCTGCTTGATGTATAGTATCCACAATAATGGCATGTAGCGCAATAAGTCTGTACTCCAGCGATCTCAAGGAGATCATCAAGTCAGTTTGGAATTTCGTTTTCATGAACTCCAAGCTTTAGCCAAACCCAGCTTGCTGCGCTTCATATAAATAGACTTTCCCCCATCTCTACCTTAAGAAGCTCCAAATCCGAAGGCATTCCAAGCATTGATCTTTCATCAGACAGGAATATCTGCCAAGGAACTGTGTGTTTATCGCAACGCTGAGTTTGTCTTATTGTCTTACTGACTGCTTTATACACACACATCCCAGCCCAGCTGTTGTTCAGTAAAGGGGAATCTCCTTATGCAGTTTTCTCATCAGTTTTGTTTACTTTATGCTCAAATGCGCCTTTCGCTGAGAGGACGCGGTGTATGATTGTCTACGTGTGCATATGTCTACACATCTTTCTGTGTGTGTATGTGTGCATGGGGGTGGTGGGGTTCGACAGCATTCCTTGCTTGATGCATGTCTGTCTCCATATACCCCTCCCTCATGTAGCCTGCTTCCCCCGCCTGGTTGTTGCTCCAGGTTCTCATGGTACGGTAATCTACAACAAAGGCTTCCCAGCCCACACACTAGGAAGGGTAATGCTCCCACATAAGCTCTCCTCTGAGCAATGTGCTCTTAGCACAGTACACTACCATGTGCTTTTTCTAGAATAGTGCACTTAGCTTACATACCTCAGGTAGGCTAATGATGACATACATGCACATTTGTGTACAGTTTGTTATTTTGGTAAGAAAGCACCTGGCTAAATCTATCATGCAAAATAAATGAAAGTTAGCAGTTAGCGAAAACGTCTGGCTAAATCTATTACATCAGTTAAATGTGAGTTAGCAGTTAGCACTAGCACCTGCTAATTCTGTGATGTCGGATTGTAGCTGTCCAACAAACTTTCCCGCTTAAGTGTCTGAGAAGTTGAGCTCTCCATGCCTGATTTTGTTTATCTTTTCCCCCTTTACATCCCCCTTTCCTATGTCTTCCTCCCGGCTGGAAGTTTTCGTTGATGTGAGGAGATATAGTGTTTCTCCACTTTCCACCACAGTGCACAGCAGCAATTCTTTAAGACCATCAGTTTTCACTCAACAGAACGATTATCGCCAAATCTGTCTGTTTTCAAGTGTGTGCCTGCACAAAGTGCAGGAGCATATGTCTTTGTTATCATTCCCCCACAAAGATTGTTCTGGTTTTTAAGCCTCCGCCCATATGAGCCCTATAGATCACCTCCTCTTATGACAGTCCCACAAGTCAGTTAGACTTTTTTTTTTTTTTTTTTTTTGTGTAGGAGGTAATGTGTTGCATAAGATTGCTAGCCAGTATTGAGGGAAAGGGCTCCTGTTCTGGTTAAGGCCGAGCGGAGAGGTCAGATCCTGTTAAAACCATTTTACCCCCACACTGCTATCAGAATCCCACATGCATGCTATTTCTTGTGCTCCACTGAGTTCATTTCTACAAAAATTTCAAATTTGATGTTTTTTGCAAATTTTTCCTCTAAAAAAGGAAAAATGAATGGAGAGCTGAATGAATCTACTCACCCACACGTCATTCCAAACCACTGGTTTTCTTTCTACCATTGAAAACAAAAGGAGAATGTTTATGGAATGTCCGAGCTGCTCTTTTCCAATAAGAATGAAAAATTTCCAAAGAGAATAAAAACGCACTATAAAAGTATCATCAATTTGTGCATTCCATTCTGTTTTCTAAAGCTATATGTGTGCGAGGTGAAGATTGCAAAGTTATTATTTGGCAATAAAAATCCCTCACATATGCATATTTGCATGTGCATATGACTCTTGAATATGTTTAGCACAATATGTTTGAATGTTTTGGCAACTGTTGACAACCACTAGTTGAATATTGTTTTGTCAGAATATTGAATGTCTATTATCGACACATCTGTGCCCTAATATAATACATTGCATTGTTTTATTCATCCTATTAGATATGCTTTTAAACACTGTCAGTGCTGCAAAGCTCGGTCATATTCTGAATATATTAAACAAAAGGGTGAAAATGGAAGTGCTGAGTTTGACTGCTTGCACAGCTTTTGCTTTTTCAGTTCCTGATTCTTTTTAAGTGGTTGCACAATAGTTTCAATGAAGAACAAATGGCACATGTGAACAGGCCCTACAGCAATTTGTGAATGGGGCTGGGGATGAGAAACTGCAGGAACTGCTGGAGAAGAGATCCAGGAAGTTGATTGGCTGCTCTTGGCACACGGGTAGTCTTTGATTGGATGACTGAAGAAGTATCCGGCCTTGGCCACTGAGAGGTCGAACTGTTGCTGTGAGTGTTTATGTGTGTTGTCAGTCTTCCGGACTCATGCTCAAACCATGATGGGAAATGTTTCTATTGTACTTTCACCCACCAGGCTCAGAGGTTTGTCTCTTAGAGAAAAAGAGACCACTGTGCATTTTCACTGCTACAGAATCTGTACATTGAAAAAAATTAGAAAGAGGAAGTTAGTTTTTATTCTTCCTCTGTTTGACCGCATGCATGAGAAGGGTTAATTCACAAACACACTGCTATGCAACGTCTGTGCACAGTGGAAAAAAATGCTGCATGTTGTGGCACAAATATATATGTATTTATATATATATATATATATATATATATATATATATATATATATATAATAACAACCAGGTGCTTCTCTGCTACCTTATAATATGTTTAATCACATCCAAAAGAATTCACCATTTCTTTCATCTCATTCCATTTCCAACACTCATTCAAGAAATCTCATCATAAATGCATCTCATTCTGCAACATTTACCAAAATACTCATGTGCATCCAAATCTCTGCTGCTCATACTTTCAAAGTTTCTTACAGAAGCCTCAGGTCACTGCATTGTATTCTAGTTGTTAGTAGAAGCTAGTTCAAGATGTTGTTTATGTCCTTTAGTGTAGCAAGTGGCCTATGTAATTTTCTAAATCCAGTTATCAAGGTCTCTTTCCAATCCTGGGTCAAGATATTTCTCCAATCTCTAAATCAAATCATACTGTAAGATATGCTATACATGACACATCCTTTCAACAGGCCCAGTTAAAATATGATTTTTTATTTTTATTTATTTATTTATTTATTTTTAGGACTGATAATGGAGGGAAAAAGTGTTAAAGCGTGTTAAAGAAAGTGGAGATAACAACACTCTTATTGGTTGAACGCATAATCAATTTAGCCAAATATATCTAATAAACAAATGCAAGAGGCGTTTCAATTCTCTGGAAATCTTTCTGTGGTTGCTGATTCTGTATGGACCTGCAATGAACTCACATTCACCTTGATTCAACTTTAAAAGCATTCTTCTAAAATAACACTTATTTTAACATTGATTTTTGTTGTTACTGCTTTCTTTAGAATGGTTTGACAAGTTTACTTGTGCTACAAGTTTACCTTATAGGGAAAGTTCACCCAAAAATTAAAAAATGTATCACCATCAAGTTGTCCCAAACCTGTATGTGTTTCTTTCTTCTGTTGAGCACAAAAGATGATATTTAGAATAATGTTGCCAACCAAATAGTTGACGGTAACCATTGGCTTCCATATTATGAAAAAAATACTATAGAAGTCAATGGTTACCGTAAACGGTTTGTTTACCAACATTCTGAAAATATCATTTTTTTATTTCTTTTTTTCCACAGAAGAAAGAAACTGGTTTAGGACAACTTGATGGTGATATTTTTTTATATATATATATATATATATATATAAAATGTTCACTATAAGTTAAACTCATGCAAGTTTGAAACAACATGAGGGTGAGTAAATGATGAAAATAAATTCATTTCAACTCTGGGTGAACTCTGTAATACACAACTCACTTATTTCTCACTCACTCTATTCTTTGCAACTTACTCAGGTATTTGTTATTTATATAATTTGACAAGTGCCTTAAAAATAAATATAACTTGTTTTCAGTGGGATGCAACATTACTTGACTGCACATTAAAACAAATAACTCTTGAATCTCAGAATGTGCCACTTACTGGTCCTTCAAAAACAAGGATTTAAAAATGGATTTAATATAAATGACATTTAACATTTTGGTTTCAAGTAATTCAGTCATTTCTAAACACACGTTGGTATAGCCTCAGTAGATTAGAGAGGTGGCTTCTTGGTCAGTTTGTTTTGAAGTTTGATAAGACTGAACCAACAGGTCTGCCTTGACTGTGTGTGTTTAAAATCTTGCCGCTTTTTCTTAAGTAAGATTAGCGTGACAGTGAAACACAAGCTACTCTGATCAGTTTCTCATATTGGTGTTTTGACAGTTGCAGGGTTGTAATAGGTTCATTCTTTTCAGGAATGTCGAGGTTCAACCATTCAACTATGACCTTGTGTTATGACTGAAGCTAAGATTGAAACGATAAAAGCTATATGCTGATTGTGTCTGAAATGGTCCATTGACACTGAATAAATAGGACAGTATCACTGCAGGAAGTGATTCTGCAGAGTCTTGCGAATGTAATGTGTGCCCACAGGCTTTCTGTGACGGGCCTAATGGAAAGAGCATTGAGCATTCTTTGAGTTTTCAGCCTGTGGCCTCTTTTTGTCATTTGTTGCAGTGACTATTTTAGAATTGTATGCGTTGCTAGCCCCCATAAAATTTATATGACATATCTGCTAGGGTGCTTGAGACAATCTGATGATCAATACATGTTTTAAAAGGCTGAAAAGGACAAATGTGCATGCTCATATTTGTTTATAAAGCAAAATATCGTAAGATTTTATTTTACTCGTATGCCACAGTAATAACAGTAAAAATGCTACTAACCCTAAACAAACCCTAAGCCTACTCTGTGTAATTACACTGTAACAATGACAGCTTAAAATAAATTGTAACCAAACTATTCTATTCTATTCTATTCTATTCTATTCTATTCTATTCTATTCTATTCTATTCTATTCTGTCATAAGTTTTACTCATTAAATTGATCAAATATGACAGTAACAAAAGAAAACTGAAAAAAAGAAAAAAAAATGTTTCAACAAAAATATGAAGCTGCAGAAAGCCTAACAAGTAACATCAATTTACAACTGAGCACCAATAATATCTGATAATAATTAAGCACCTAATCACCATATTAGAATGATTTCTAAAGGATCATGACTGGAGTAATGACTATTGAAATATAAATTTTTTTCAAAATATAATAAAATATGTTGTAATAATGTTTCACAATATTACAGTTTTTACTGTATTTTATACAAATTCCTAATGACTCAAAACGTTTGACCAGTAGTGTTAATCAAATAATATCTGAAGAGCATGGAGGGTTCAAGTCCAGGAAATCCCAAATAATGTGGCAAGCAAGGAGTTCCTCTGCAATGTGTATCCTCTTTGGCCTTTCACAAGAGATTCACAGAGTTCACAGCATGTGTCCAACGTTTGTCCCAATTTTGTTTAATTCCTGTCACAACTGAAGGAACAACTAGAAGTTGTATATAAAAAAAAGGAAAGGAAAGGAAAGAAAAAGAAAACTAAAAAAAAAAAAGAAAGAAAAAAGGAAAAGAAATAAAAAAAAATTAATGCAATATATCATGTCTCCATACACAAATTCTGGGGAGAGCAGGAATAATTGTTACACTTCTTGGTTTTGGCTTATTTATTCTGAAAATGTTTAGCCTCAAGCATTTAAACACTAAAACATTAAAACACACATCCACCAAGACAAACAAGTTCATAATTCATAAAGAAAATACATGTTTAATAATTATTAAACCCCAGATTTTAACCCCCTGCTTTTTTAAGGCTTTTGTGGGTCATACTGTAGTATGATATGGGAGACTATGGAACTCATACTCATAATCAAAACTTTTTATTCAATGGAAAATATGCAGTTTGGTGCAGTTGCTTACTGTCACAGTTCTGTTGTGTCTGTCTTGTGACCTAGTTTTCTCCTCATGTGTCTTAATTGGATTTGTTTCACCTGCCCTTAATCAATTATATCATTACCTTCTGTGTACTTATACTTCCCCTTGTCTTTGTCAGTCATCCGATCTCGTCATTTTTTTTTACTAGTGTGTATGTGTGGATTTTGCCATGTTCCTTTGATTTATTAAACATATTGAACTCTTCTTTGTCGTCTTGTGCCTTTTGAATTTTACGCACATCAAAGTATGACAGAAGATCGGACGGAAACCGAAGTTTAGTGGCATTTTTTTTTTGTGCGTGTGGGTGGGTGGGTTGGTTTTCTGTGCACATGGACAATCCTGCTGCAGGACCAGGGGGGACACTCCCTTGAGGACCATACAAGGGACTTCTTGGACCTCGCTTACCACTCGAAATATCCAGAAGAATGCCTGATCACATTTTATTACATGGGACTTTACAACACCACAATGGCTAGATTGTCTGGAGAAGGTACTGCGGGAAGCTTTGCTGACCAAAGCACTAGAGGACATAGTGCAGATTATCGCCCCAGAGTCTGAGCCCAATAAAGAGTCTGACCAGGTGTGTGAGCCGGCAACAACGCCCATCATGTTGGGGACTCTAGTGGAGTACGAGGGCATGGAGGAATGCCCTGCCCAGATCCCTGCCGCTGAGGGTGAGTGGCAGCTGTCCTCTGTAGATTTACTTTCTCTTTTCGATCCATTCGTTTCTTCATCTTCATCTAGCCCTATCAGTCTGTCTTCACGGTTTCCTTCCGACCCTGAATCCTCTGTGTCTTCGCTGGTGTTGTCCAGCCCTGATCCTCCTGAATCTCTCAGTCTCCCACCCATCCTCCCTATCCCACCTGCACCTTCTGATTCTGTCTTTCTCTCAATCTCTAGCCCTCTATCTGTCTGTCTGTCACTTCACTTTCTGCCAGCTGCAGCTTATGCCACTCCAGTCCAGCCTCAAGAACTGTCACCTCTACTATGGCCTGTGATTCTGCTAGCTATGCTGAACTGCCTTGCCTCTGCAGTGCTGGCTGAGTCCTGCACCTGCCTGCCACCTAATCTCACTCCAGCCAAGCACTCAGCCCCAGCCTATCTGCTGTACGTAACCCCCTCTGCACACCCTTTGCCTGCTCTCAGCTATGTGGGTCCTCATCGGGGCTTCCTACCATCAGTTCTGTCTTGGCGTGAGGTTCCCCTGTCTCTGCCACCAGCCACATGATCCTGGACTCCACCTCGATCCTTTGACCCTCAGACTCCGCCTTGGCTCCTAGCTCCCTCATCTCCACCGTGGTCTGACATCCCTCTGGCTCCACTAGGCTCCCTCGTCCCACTGGCTCCACCTTGGTCACTCCACTCTTCTGGCTTCGCCTCGTCACTCCGTCCCTCTGATTCTGTCAGGCTCCTCCTTCCCTCCGGCTCCGCCTTTGTCCTCACTCGCCTCCACCTCAGCCGCCAAAGCCTGCTGCTCCGCCTCAGCCCTCCAGATCCTCAGGGTCATGTAGGCCCTGCATCTGATCGGCTCTGTCTGGGTCGCCATCCATGCCGGCATCATCGCAGAAGCTCACACCCCTGAATCCCCCACCCAGGTTTCCTCCATGGCTCCTCCATCCTGTGACTCCGACGTGGGCCTTAGTCTTGGCTGGGCTCTGGTGGTCCACCAACAGTTTCCTCCTGCTCTGGCCCACCGTCCATCTCAACACATTCGCTGGCTCCTTCCTCCATCTTCACCTCCCTGGTCCTGCCTGCTCCATCTTCCATCCCTTTGCCATCTCCTATGTTTTCTCTGCCTGCTCATGTCTTCCACACTAGACTCTCTGTTGGTGCAAAGACATGCCTTGCCGGAGGGGGGGGATCTGAAAGAGGTTTATACTAAAAGCACTTTTAGTTGCTAATAACAAGTAACTATCAATCAGTCGACAGAAGGTATGTAGTAAATTGTGCACAATAGGTTATTCAGAAAATTTTTGATTGTGCTTATAATTTTGTTTTATTGTGTATCGCATATGACAGTAGGCTTTAAAGAGTTCAATGCATTTCCTACACTATAATGACAATAATGGTATATTTTAACTTAACTCACACAAAAGTGTCTGTTGTTTCGGGAGGAGGTCAAGCATTGAACTGTGAATGTACAGCTCTGATACAATGGGACATACAATGGGAAAAATGATTCCTACATAATAGTGGCCCAGCCAAGACATGTTACTATCCTGTGTTTTTGCTTTGCTGACCTATATAAAGGCAACAACCTTGCCTTTTCCTTCCTGCTGAAGCTTCTAAGCCTGAAAGAAAAGACATTTGATTTGGTGTTTTTAAGATACTTGAGTTATGACACATCATGCTTCTGCAAGCCAGGGACATGCTCTGCCGGGTACTTAAGGGTGTAGTTGTTTGTAGAGGGCTGATATGACGGCTGCAAATACAACAAAGACAAACTGATTTTCCCAAAGCATGTGTGAGACACTCACTCAGACGCATGCAGTGACATTTCCCATCACCAAAACAATGTCTCAGCACTCCGAAAAGAAGAACAGAGCAGCCAGCAAAAAAGACAGGGGTGCGAGAAAGGGAGGAGGAGAAAGAGAGAGCAAAAAGGCTCTTGTCCAGACGGCAAGCACATGCTCATGTAACAGGAGTCCTGAATTCCACAAGGCTTACTGATCTTTTACTTCCCATTAAGCAGGGTAGACTGAGAGAGAGAGAGAGAGAGAGAGAGAGAGAGTGGGTGGGTGGGTTTAGCGAGGGTAAAGAGGGGGGCAGGCAAATCTGATCAAATATCAAGTGGTTGACTTCTACCGGCCTTCTCAAAGCCTCAGGAACATCTGATTGGATCTGATTTCCAGCAAAGGCCCCTCTGATGTGGCGCATCCTTGTGAAAAACGATGGCCTGGGGAAAGTAGCTGCTTTAGCTACCCTCCAGGCCTTACCTCCAGGAATGTTGCTCTGCAGCTCACATCCACAATGTGTCCCCATTGTTATTGTTTGTTTGTGTCTTGTGCCCTAGCTTTTGTTGATTGCTGGTCGCTGTCACTGAACGCTTCCCCTCGTTCGTCTCTTATAACAGCTGCCATTGAGCAACCGAAGTCATGGGCTCTCAGTAAAAGCCAGTTCTATGAAATCTGCCTAATGAGTTTTGAGTTGTTGATAGCAAGCAATCTAAAGTGCAGATGCCATGAGACTTCCTCTTTCCACTGATATAACACTTTAAAATTCCAATATTACCATTTTGATGATAATCAGTGTCTCAATGATACCTGCTCTATAATTACATAAAAAAAATTTTTTTCAGCTACAGGAATTTATGTTTCATGAACAATATTGCTGCTATATCACAACTCCATATTATGGCACTTCATACATATTTTACAAGGTGGCTAATTCGTACAAATTAGTACGACCTAACTCACACAAATTCGTACATTTTTCAAAAATCTTACATATTTGATGATGTGGCAAATTCACTGGAATTTGTACACCCCTAAACCTACCCCTCACACGAATTGTAAAATTTGTACAAGTGAGGTTGTATGAATTAGTACGAATTAACCACCTTGTAAAATATGTACGAATTGGTTGTGAGATAGCATTGTATATCCAGATAAAAAAAAATAAAAACTGCAAAATGTACTGCAAAAACTTCATTATATTATATTATATTATATTATATTATATTATATTATATTATATTACAGGTGCTTCTCAATAAATTAGAATGTCGTGGAAAAGTTTATTTATTTCAGTAATTCAACTCAAATTGTGAAACTCGTGTATTAAATAAATACAATGCACACAGACTGAAGTAGTTTAAGTCTCTGGTTCTTTTAATTGTGATGATTTTGGCTCACATTTAACAAAAACCCACTAACCCACCAATCTCAACAAATTAGAATATGGTGACATGCCAATCAGCTTATCAACTCAAAACACCTGCAAAGGTTTTCTGAGCCTTCAAAATGGTCTCTCAGTTTGGTTCACTAGGCTACACAATCATGGGGAAGACTGGTGATCTGACAGTTGTCCAGAAGACAATCACTGACTCCCTTCACAAGGAGGGTAAGCCACAAACATTCATTGCCAAAGAAGCTGGCTATTCACAGAGTGCTGTATCCAAGCATGTTAATAGAAAGTTGAGTGGAAGGAAAAGGTGTGGAAGAAAAAGATGTACAACCAACTGAGAGAACCGCAGCATTATGAGGATTGTCAAGCAAAATCGATTTGAGTGAACTTCACAAGGAATGGACTGAGGCTGGGGTCAAGGCATCAAGAGCCACCACACACAGACATGTCAAGAAATTTGCTGAACCACAGACAACATCAGAGGCGTCTTACCTGGGCTAAGGAGAAGATGAACTGGACTGTTGCCCAGTGGTCCAAAGTCCTCTTTTCAGATGAGAGCAAGTTTTGTATTTCATTTGGAAACCAAGGTCTTAGAGTTTGGAGGAAGGGTGGAGAAGCTCATAGCACAAGTTGCTTGAAGTGCAATGTTAAGTTTGCACAGTCTGTGATGATTTGGGGTGCAATGTCATCAGCTGGTGTTGGTCCATTGTGTTTTTTGAAAACCAAAGTCACTGCACCCGTTACCAAGAAATTTTGGAGCACTTCATGCTTCCTTCTGCTGACCAGCTTTTTGAAGATGCTGATTTCATTTTCCAGCAAGATTGGTTATTCCCCGTTATAACAGTTATATATTATATTATATTATATTATATTATATTATATTATATTATATTATATTATATTATATTATATTATAGTTCCACACTTGTACTATACATGCACAGTTATGAGTGATTACGCAAACTAATTATTGAATAATATTTTTGAATGGATTCTCTGAATAGGATAGTTTAAACTGATTCATGGAAATGAACAGCACAATCATGATATTATGAATATCTACATGACCCAGCCTGAGATATAATCCTGATTACTCATATTTCAGTTACAATAGTTCCTTCAGTTTATCTCAGATCCTAAAAATCGAGTTGAAACATGGCTGTTGTGCCCTAGGATAGTATAGCTGTAGACAAACTTCCTTAGCTTGAAGGGATGTGTGTTTCATACAAATTTCAGTTTAACTGTGATTATTTTTTATTGATTTCCTATTATGACAATGTTTGGACACTGCTCTGAACTGCTGAAATGAGTAAGCGGAGAAAAAAAAATGAGTACATTTGATTGAGTTTAAAAAATGCATTTGACAAAAGACAAACTGGACAGGCATGAAGAGAAACCTGACAACATAGTGTGTTGTGTGAAATCAGAGAGGTACTAGTTGTTACAGGTCACTGAAATCACTTGCACCTTTGTGTTATTGTTTTAGGGAAGCACATTCTTTCACTTTTGTACTGAACCCTTAATAAGGCTTAAATAACTGTTATCATTGTATATTATGCAGTATTATTTACTTAGATGTGAACAAAATGAACATGAAGCCAATTAGATTAACAACACAGCAGAATGCCTTGCTCCTGCCTTTTCATGTTGCAAGATTTTTTTTTATGTCGTAGTTAAAGCATATTTTTAAAAAAAAATGAACCAATCCAGACATTGTGTGTCCTCATATTTGACTAGTTTTTACTTCTGTCTGCAGGCCCCTTTTTCACCAGGTCTGAGCTGTTAGTGTTTGTGAAGGAGAAGGGTTGATGTTAAAAGGGACAATAGGCACAAAGCCATTGACAAAAATGCTAAAATGTCATTAGGCCTCGGTAGGAAAATCACATGTGGCCTAAGTGGGAACCAACGACAGACATGCTGACAAAATCAGCCTTGGGAGAGGGAGGTTTGCTGGAGGAAGAAAAAAAAAGGAGAAAAATGAAGCAGCAGCCGCAACTGGTTTCTACCCCATCCGGTTTTGTGAATGAGAGCTGTCCTCCCTCACTCATAAAAAGATTAGGTCATTTAGGTATCCTTTGTCTTATCTTGAATCCTGTTTTGGGGTTCAGAGGGATGTCTGTTTTTTATATGCATTTGTTTTTTTCTTAGAAATGCAGTGGTGCTAGTATAATGCTAAAGAATGTGCTCAGAGAGGGTTTTATAAAAGGGCATATACAAATGCAATGACTACATGTGGGAAATCTGCATAAAGGTAACTTCCTGATGGAGTTACAAAGAGCAAAGAGCAGAGTCAAGGAAAGTGATCACTGGCAGAGATGACCCTGAAAGTTATTGCGCCTTTTTTCTCTGGGCAGTATACTAAAACAAAACAAACAACAATAAATCAATACAATTTTTACAAAGTTTCTATATATGCATTTGGTCACACTTTTATTTTAAGATCCAATTCTCGCTATTAACCAACCATTTACTATACAACTTTTTTGCCTCAATAAAGTCCTAATTTTCTGTTTATTAATAGTTTAGATAGTTTGCACATAAAGTGAGTTTGAAATAAATAAATAAATGTAAATTATTTTAGAGTTTAAATTTGTTAGTTCGTTCTTGCAGTTAGATTCAATTATAGGAAGTGGTTTATTTTTGACTTTAGGCATTTTAAGAAAAGTCTGTAAAAAAACTTTTAATGTGTTAATATGAAGGACTTTTCCATGATGATTTTTGTGTTTTACCCCTTTTTTGAATTATGCATTGCATCTTATTTTGTTGTTTTAACGAAATGTATGTAAACTTAACAGAAAAGTAACTGGTCATTTTCTGCAGATTATTATTTTTTTTTTCTTACAGTTTGGGGTGACATAACAGTGTAGAAAACTCAGGAAGAATAGGATAAAGAAGAAGGATAAAGAAAGAGGATAAAAATGATGAGCAACGGCCTCAAAGACCGGATATCCCAGGTAATTTAAAACAAAAGACCTTGGGCAGACATCTCTGACAGTAAATCTTCCCAGCTATGAAGACGACAGCCATGGTATGCGTTTGAACACCCTGTAAAATTTAGCCCAGCCAGGCGCTAAGCTGAGAGACACAACCTCTGTTTCATAGAAAAAATCACGAGATGTGAAATATGCCACCTCCCACATTAAAGCTGGCAAAATTTTCTGGACTTTTCTTACAGGATTCTATTACACTAGTATGGAAACATTGATCAATGCACATTCTTTCTGCATGCATGCATGCGAAGGGGCTGTTCACAAAGGATGTGCTCTCAATTTCAAAATCAGATAGATGACGTACAGTGGAATGGGAGAGAATGCAATGCATCCTCACAGCTGCTCACTTTTAAAAATGCAAGAACTGGGTTCTGTGTGAACGAGCCCTAACAAAACATTTAAACCCACACTGCAGAATGCCTTTTGCCCAGTGTGGTGGAAAAGGCATCAAAGGACAGTCTGGTGTTGGACTGAATCTGCATGGGTATGTGCTCTAAGGCAGACCTCATTTCCTTCATTTTTACAGGGAGGCAGTCATCCCTAAAGGCAAATCAAAGAACACAGTGCTCCTCTAGGAAATATGTAACCAAGAGAGTAATGAGCAATGCCTAATATGCCAAAAATGAGTGTCCAGACCATCCGTGCCTGTTCTCCCCAGCAGCATCGCATTCACTCAAGCTGCTGAAGCCTGAATGTGTGAGGATTGTACATTCTTCTTGTCACAAGAATAACCCTTGCGTGCCTGGTGCACTGGCCAGCCACTTTCACACCAGAACTTACCTCCCATCTGATGGCCACCCATACTTTTTGCCACGTATTGGGAGAAATATGCAGTCATGAAGACATTCAGAATGGCCCAATTTTCACCCATCCGTTTCGGCAGATTGAGATCTTGTGTTCAGCAGCAGATGAGAATATATATGTTTAAAATACTGGAAACCAAATGAATGATCAAAATTTGTCATGTTGATCAGTGAGTGCCTTCATTTCTGTTGGTTGTGCACATGCACTGAAAAAAAATGGTGTAGAAACCATTTTCGCTTAGAAATTGCTAGTAAATAATTACAAAGAAATGGCAAGGAATAATTTTGAAGTAAACTGAAATGGTAATTTCTTGTAAAATGTGCTCCAATAAGTTTTGGAACTATGGAAAATATTTTTTTTTACCGTGTGGATCAACAATCTACATTCAATTGATCATTGTTTCTTGTGACGTTTTCAGGAACTGTATGCGATTTTTTTTTGAGTTGCTTTTGTTGTCCTGTTGAAGTCTATAAAAACGTCATTACTTATATTCCTTCCCTACTACTAATGATGGTTCTCAATTGTCTTTAATGGATAGTCTACATAATTTTTCAGTTTTAGGGCTGCATGCCTTTGTCAAAATGAAGGAGAAGGGAGTCTGGCTATTGGCCAACACACTTTTAAGCCTTGGCACCTCGTGATTTAAAGTTATGCACGGGTTTGAGACTGAACAAAATGAGAATGTTGATTTAGAGTGTTTCTTTAATAAGACCCTTCAAAAAGGTTGTTCTTTCATCCCATGAACCGGACTGTGATGGGTGGTCTGGACTGAGCTAAATGCAAGGATTCTTCAGTGCTGCCAAATGAAGGAGGGGAAAAAAGAGACTCATTCAGCCTATTGGAGATGTCACTACAAAGAACTGCAGTAAATGGAAAAAGAGTCCACATTCCTTTAAATTGCACACTGCATTTTATTTGTTACTGCCATACTCTTCCATAAGGTGAAACTGTCCAGGTTGCATTTCATATCATAAACTAACTATCATATCAGAAAAATTACTATAAACTAGTTGCTTATAAGCATGCATATTATTAGCATATTAGCTATTTATTAGTACTTATAAAGCACATATTAATGCCTTATTTTGCATGACGATAATCTAGAACCCTACCCTATACCTAAACATAATTAAGAGAACTACCTTAAATACTATTAATAAGCAGCTAATTTATTGATGGTGTTCCTGGTCACACTTTATTTTAAGGTTCAGTTCTCACTATTAACTACAACTTTTGTAAATAAATAAACCTAAATCAACTCTTAATTACTGCTTATTAATAGTTAATAACGTAGTTGTTAAGTTTAGGTATTGGTAGGATTAGGGATGTACTGTAGAATATGGTCATGCTGAATATGTGCTTTATGAGTACTAATAAACAGCCAATATGGTAGTAATATGCATTCTAATAAGCAACTAGTTAATAGTGAGAATTGGTACCCTATACTGTGTTCCCTAATCTAAAGTGTTACAACAACAACAACAACAATAATAATAATACCACACAATATAATAATAAAAAAAAAAAATCTGAATGCATTATGATTAATAAGGAGACGTTGCAAAGAGAAACATGTTCATGTATAAACTGTACTCATTCACTAGAGCTTGTGTGAAATAGCTGGGCACTCTGCCGTCTGCCAGTGTGTCCTGTTACTGGTGCTGTGCCCCTCGAGATGTGTTTAATAGACCTTGTTAATCGTGTGAGAAGTTGCTTTGTTTATAAATGCCCCCCAAATTCAGGCAGAGTGTTACTCATTGGAAAATGGCTTCTGGACAATCCGGCTGTGATGGTGCGCAGTGTCATGTTTGCTTCAGCGCCTTTTTAAGTGGGAACTCTCTTTTCAGAGTCGGTCTGTGCCTTCCCCCTCATTTCAGCGCTTTAGTGGGGAAGGAGGGAAACTCACTATGGTTACCTGTTGGCGAGAGCAAACACAATTCCTTCAGCTTCTGATAAGCATGCATGGCATCGCTCTGCTGTCTTTCTCTAATCAGAATAGTTAGCATTACACAGAAACTTGATAGAGATCAATTAATCTAACTCTCTGACTACGATAAAGGGACTTTCTGCAATACACAGTATGGTTACACAACAACCAGAACAGCTTTTGGGTCACTATTCAAATATTATGCAAATTATGCAAATATATCAAATTACATATCCTCATGGCGGGCAACAGCATGTTTAAGAATGATGGGAAAGTTCTAACTGTTTTCTTCTTGGCTGAGGGTATTTGTGGGTGGGGGAGTTTAAACAGGCTGAATCAGGTAACGCTGTAGCGGTAATTGTGATAACCTACTCTGGCAGAACCCGTCTGCACTGAGCAGCAAATAAGAATCAGCTTACAACAGCTGCTTGAAAGCTGATGTGAATGAAGAGAGAATGTGAAAATTATTTCATTGGGTAACGTCCTTTTGATTGTTTTTCCTCAGTTGCAGTTTAAATCTCTTAATTAATCATTTGAATTATATTTTTGAATACTAATAAAAGTAGATGTTTCTTATTAAATATACATTTTTGGTTATTAGTCCGTTATTATTTTTACAAGCACATGAGTGTCAAGTTGTATATGTTTCGGTTAAGACATATACTATCGTTTGTTTTACTATAAATGATAAGGTAATTTACTATAAAAAGATGTATTACTTCAAACTTATTACTGAAAAAAATCATGATATCTTAATATATGAACATTGTCCTTCTATTCAGATCACAAAATTTTTTTCAATTTTGGAAGCGTTATTTTTTTGTTGATTCCAATTCATTTGCATTTTATCTCAGTCATCCAAATTAAATTAAAATGTTTTAAGGGATTTCATTAACTTGCATACAAAGCGTAGGCGCCAATAGCCTCATGGCAGTGCACCAGCATATAGCACAATTGCACTTCAGATGTCCCGAGTTCGAGTCCTGGTTCGCAGACCTTTATCAATACCCCCCCCCCCCACCCCCCAATTGTGTCCCTGATAAAAAACGTCTGTTGTATCCTAATAAAAAAGGCAAACACGCCAAAAATAGATCTTAAAAAACTGTCATACAAAGTACCACAAGCTTTAGATCCTGTAGAAAACAATGCAAATGTACAGATGTTAGAAAGTGGTGTGCACTCAAAACAGTGATCAAGAAGTTATAACTGATGCTCAATGTTGGGGGTCGCTCATTACAAGTCAGATTATTTGTCTTAAATAGCCTAACTATTAAAGTAACGGATTTCTTTTTCATTTAGAAGGAAATATCTGAGTTACTTTTTCAAATAAGTACACGGCAGTTACCTTTATTTCCCATGTCTTGATTTTGAAGCAGCTCTTGTGTTGCCATGTTGAGAGAGAAAACTGGAGTCAAGTCAAAGTGTCAAGTAGAGTTGAGCTTTATTGTCATTCCGCTACATTGTGTGGACATACAGTGGAACGAAATGCTGTGTCTCGCAGGACCACGGTGCTACATTAAATAAATATAATATAACATACCAACAGTAGACATAAGAACATTTTTAGCTAACTGTAGTAGATTTAAGATGACCTCATGTATTTACTCATCTTACTTTTCCTTCAGCCTGAGGCAGATTTATTTCCCTCCTTTTTAACTCAAAGTAACGTAACAATTACTTTCCATAAAAAAGTAACTAAGTAACATAAATTAGTTACTTTTTAGGGAGTATATGCGAATATTTGGTATAGGTATATTACTTTTAAAAGGTAACTTTCCGCCAACACAGCTGATGCTTTCTCAACTTAAAACCTTAACAAAAGCACATTAGTCGTTGTTAAAATTTTACTCAATACCTGCTATTTTCGAGGAAAGAGCCACTACCAGTTACAAGTCTATCGTGGCTAAGCGCACATCATTGGATCAGTGGATCACTCCCTCAGGACATCCACTGTCTGCCTCGGGCCACTTGTTGTGGTCACTTGCTTGCTTCCCACTCTGAGGGGAATCTCCTGATAAGTCGACCTCGAAAAAAAAGGAGTGTGCTTTATTCACTGGAGGATAGGGCAAGAAAGGGGCCTACTTTGTCGAGCCCTTCAAATGCCCAGCCATCCTTTCTCAATGTAGGTGTGGATGGCTGCTTCTGAGCCTGGGGGAGATGTACAGTAGGGTCCTGCTAGAGCCACCCCAGGAAAATGCTCTAATTTTTTGAGTCTACAAGCAAAAAACAAATTTTGTTTTGTTTTTGCGCTGCACAAGATAACCTGCATGGCTTTGTCTAGGAGACTGACAGAAGTGATACAGATTGGAATAGGAAAGTATCACCCATTTAGTGCACACATGTAATTGGTGTAGGCAGGCAAGATAAGTTTGTTTTAATCCCCCCAACCCCCCCAATCAGGGCTAAAACATTACCTTTTGGCAACCAAGTGTCTATTTAGAGCTGTGGTAACGTCGGTTGTCTCTGTTAGTGTCTTGTTGCATGAGAGAGAACCCAGGAGTGTGAAACGAAGGGAAAACGGCATGCTGCTGGCCACCATACTTGGGTAAACCTAACTCAAACAGATGATGATCTCCCACTGCCGTCCCGCATCTAGTGCATAGCTTCGACTCACCCACACCCAGAGAGGACTCATCATCACACAGAACAGCGGCTATTGTGGTGTTATTTTGACCCCAGTAGTAACCTTTATTTTAGATACACACAAATAAACTTGACTCCACTTAATACTGGGATGACTCATGTGAAACATGTTCAAAAAGCAAATGTGGGTCATATTTTCACATCCCCAAAAAAAGATGAGAAATAAATAATATGATCATTTATTTTTTTTACTCATTGTGAAAGTCTAAAGTCTTGTTACTATAATGCAAATATAAACGGGTAAAAAAAAAAAAAAAAAAAAAAAAATAGGGCACAAGTTACAGTACTCTATTAAAATGAAGGAATTTTCTGTACAGGTGTTTTTACCTGTATTTGAATTTTGAGTTGTTTTTACTTTATACGTTAATGTTAACTGTTACTCATAATTTTAATCATTAAATTATATATACGTTTTTTATTTTACTTTATTTAATTTATGGTACATTTGTCCATTATTTTGTGTTTTATTATTTTTTTTTACAGTTGTACAGTATAGGGGAGAAATGTGCTTAATTTTTTCTTGTATTGTTTTTCTGTCTTTGTTTTGATTTTGGACCGTGTGATGTGATCTGTAACATATTTTCATGAGACTGACAAGCCACCACGCGACATAGTTCCATACTGCGATTTTGTTTCCCCCCGTATCAGCACATAACTTCACGACCCTTATTTATTCCGACCTCAATTTCCCTCACCTTATGATACTATGTCATATTAAAGACGTTGTTGATTGTTGTTTCATTTTTCCTACACACACCACATACGCTAACTATCTCTGTCCCTACACTGGGTCAATTACAGAGGCTGCCGTCTAAATATTTGGGGGAAGAAGATAACACAGGCTCCTCCGAGAACCACCTCCACATTCCTTCTCTCATTATAAATAGCAATGGACAAAAAAACCCACACTTGTCCCATATGCACTTTATTTGAATCTGGGACCTCGTTGTTCTGTTCTGACAGGGTCACAGTTTGACATTGGAGTGACTTTGCATTGGATAACAGGAAGCAACATGAGAAAGACCTTATAGGACGTTTGGCATTTCATACAAAGCAACAGGTAGAGATTCAGAATCCCAGCAACATTTGAACTCAACCCTGCTTTATGTACGATCCAGACAAATTTGAGAGTGCTGAAAACCACATAAATCAAAGAACCCCCTCACTTATGAAGATCTGTGTGGGAGATTAACCCACAGAGAATCTTCAAAGCTAGATTGGTTCCATTTTTTCCCTCCTGGGTGATCTTGGGATCCATATATGGCTATGATTTGAGTGATGTAACATAATAAAACTGCTCTGTCTCATGGGGGCGATTCACGTGATCTTTGGTGCTCTTTCGCGGCACTGGATTGTGGCACATTGATTTTGATTATTGGGAGCAGCATTAGGTCTTCAAACCCCAGCCCATGGGTATGAAGTTTGGAGTTTGAGGTTTTTCCTGCGGGAATAAACAGACATATACACAGTTAAAAGAGTCCTGCGCTGTCGGTTTTTCGCAAGCATAGGAGCCTGGTTTGGTTGGTGCTCCCCCCCCCTCACCAGCTCTAACAACTTTGACCAAGATGGTTTTCCAGGTTAACTTTCAGTCCCCATGATTAGCACTTGAGCGGATCAACCCATCTAGGACTTAGATTAATGGTGCGTTGTGTTTAGAAAAATCACATGACATGCAAGAAAACCATTTGAGAGTTTTGAAGTTACTGCTTACTCTGGCCGTGCATTTATTTTTTGATTTGTGTTGCTTTGGTTGATGATATGGTTGATATATTTGGTTGATGTATGGTTTGCTTACTCTTAAAAAGATGCATATCTCGGCTGCCAACATCATCAAGTGTCATCAAAGGCTCGAATTTTGAGTATCCATGGAAAGCAGTTTTTTGTTTTGCATCCTTCATATTTTGAAGGATGTACACAAGTGTATTCATTATGTCCTTCCAGTCATGCACAATCCTTACATTTCAAATTTCAGTTCATGAAAAAGATTTGGCGGTAAATATCTACTGTTTAATGCTGAAGAGGACTTCAAGCTAGAAGCTTTAGAAGAACTGATCAAGGAGGGGATGCAGCTTTCTGTTTGAGAGCACGCACCCTAGTTACCAAAATCATTGGACATGAGCATTAGTTATCTTTTGGGTTGAGATGTGAATAAAACACTACATATATCAGTCTAGGTTGGGTTTCACAAAAGCATATATAGACACAAGTTCCATTGTTAACCAGCAAGTTCAATGGCAATTATGACCATTGTTATATAATGATGGCTTTTAGGAAATGCCCCCCTATGCGTCTGATCACTTTAGAAAAAAACACTGGAGGTATGGATTGCTTTTATGCTGTCCCCCCCCCCACCCCTTTATGTCCCTTTTTTAAACGTCTGGTCCCCCTTACTAAACACTGCATTTGCACTGACAGATAAGAACATGAATACTCATGGACTTGTTCGGGGCGTCGATAAGGCGGGGCAGGTGAGGGTGACGTAAATGACTGACAGATTTCTTCATTATTGATTGTTTGAACTGGCCAGTCAGTTCACCACAGTCAGAACCACCCCCAGTGTTGCCATCAAAACAGTCCCCCACCGCAGGCCGAACCAGCCCAAACTACATATTCATTGCATGCCTACGGTCACTGATGTTTTATACCACCCATGTAGCTGGCGTTCCCCAGGGCTGGAGGGTGCGACCAGAATGGACAGCCCCCCCCACCTGCTCATTTACGTTGATTGACACTCCTTGCCCCGGGCACCTGGGGACAATGTGCCATCTACACAGATTTATTCATTCATGCAATAATCTGATAACAGCACATACTGCCCAACAGCATCGCCGCCACTTGACCACAGACCTTGAAAACAGAGAATTAGAAACTGACATTGCTCCAGTGCCATGACATTATGTTCCAGTAAGGCACAAAGCTCCTGCGAAACCCATTCGGTGTAATTAAGCTTTGAAGGTTTGTACAACGTTTCTTGAGACAGCAGAACTTCAAGAGTGTGGCAAAGTAGAGTATGAACTTCACTGAACTGCGTAATCACAGTGTGTTCAATGGCCTGCTTATCCCCACCCCGCTTGGAACCTGCGAACCCCCCCTTTGTGATGGATGCCGGACAGGGTCCCTAATTACAACTAATGTGTGGTTTTAATAGTGCCCAAGAGGAGGACTGGTCTTGCTTCAGTCGGCCCGGCTTGGCCGAAACCATAGTGAGATGGGGAAAAAAATTGGCTGTCCCGCGCCGTCGCCACCCACAGGGTTGGTGTGGTGGGCCATACCCACCCACCGTACATGATCATCAAGGCAGCAATTAAGATGCTGATACGCCACGTTAAGGAATCTGGCTTCCACTGGCAGAATGAAAACAAAGAGAGTGGTAGGGAAATATCAGACAATTCCTCGGTCTTCTTTCTTCATTCACCTCTCCTTTTTACATTCTGGGGGGGGGGGTCATTCATCAGCTAGTGTGTTCAAGGATGCTTCAGTAGGGCAAGGATCACGTTTGTTAATATTTCAGGGTTTGAAATAAACCGCTAATTATGGCAAGGTCCACAGGCAATAA